>NC_142618.1:1945000-2245000 GCF_059453375.1 Lepisosteus platostomus | reverse complement strand
CGCGAACTCTAGTTGAAGTGCTCTGGGCATGGGATTTTGACATGTTACCCAAACCAAAAGGAATGAGTGGGAAACAATCAAGACAACAGATAGAAGCACTTGCATTTGAATGAGTTTCAAGCATGCTTGGGTACTCGTGTGATCTGAGTGACTCAGTTTTGGAATACAACTGTCGCGTGGTACACCGCGACCTCCAGGCACCCCGGAGTTTCTGAAAAAAAAATGTTCTGCGATTTTCACGAAACCACTTTTCTTCAACTTGAATTGGGCTAAAAATCCATCCCTGAAAATAAAAATTCTCTGAGTAGTGTGGAAATGCTGATCCTTACCCTACCTAGGGTGTCCACAGAGCATTTCCGCGAACTCTAGTTGAAGTGCTCTGGGCATGGGATTTTGACATGTTACCCAAATCAAAAGGAATGAGTGGGAAACAATCAAGACAACAGATAGAAGCACTTGTATTTGAATGAGTTTCAAGCATGCTTGGGTACTCGTGTGATCTGAGTGACTCAGTTTTGGAATACAACTGTCGCGTGGTACACCGCGACCTCCAGGCACCCCGGAGTTTCTGAAAAAAAATGTTCTGCGATTTTCACGAAACCACTTTTCTTCAACTTGAATTGGGCTAAAAATCCATCCCTGAAAATAAAAATTCTCTGAGTAGTGTGGAAATGCTGATCCTTACCCAACCTGGGGTGTCCACAGAGCATTTCCGCGAACTCTAGTTGAAGTGCTCTGGGCATGGGATTTTGACATGTTACCCAAACCAAAAGGAATGAGTGGGAAACAATCAAGACTACAGATAGAAGCACTTGCATTTGAAAGAGTTTCAAGCATGCTTGGGTACTCGTGTGATCTGAGTGACTCAGTTTTGGAATACAACTGTCGCGTGGTACACCGTGACCTCCAGGCATCCCGGAGTTTCTGAAAAAAAAATTTCTGCGATTTTCACGAAACCACTTTTCTTCAACTTGAATTGGGCTAAAAATCCATCCCTGAAAATAAAAATTCTCTGAGTAGTGTGGAAATGCTGATCCTTACCCTACCTGGGGTGACCTCTGAGCATTTCCACAAACTCTAGTTGAAGTGCTCTGGGCATGGGATTTTGACATGTTACCCAAATCAAAAGGAATGACTGGGAAACAATCAAGACAACAGATAGAAGCACTTGCATTTGAATGAGTTTCAAGCATGCTTGGGTACTCGTGTGATCTGAGTGACTCAGTTTTGGAATACAACTGTCGCGTGGTACACCGCGACCTCCAGGCACCCTGGAGTTTCTGAAAAAAAATTTTCTGCGATTTTCACGAAACCACTTTTCTTCAACTTGAATTGGGCTAAAAATCCATCCCTGAAAATGAAAATTCTCTGAGTAGTGTGGAAATGCTGATCCTTACCCTACCTGGGGTGTCCTCTGAGCATTTCCACAAACTCTAGTTGAAGTGCTCTGGGCATGGGATTTTGACATGTTACCCAAACCAAAAGGAATGAGTGGGAAACAATCAAGACTACAGATAGAAGCACTTGCATTTGAAAGAGTTTCAAGCATGCTTGGGTACTCGTGTGATCTGAGTTACTCAGTTTTGGAATACAACTGTCGCGTGGTACACCGTGACCTCCAGGCACCCCGGAGTTTCTGAAAAACAATTTTCTGCGATTTTCACGAAACCACTTTTCTTCAACTTGAATTGGGCTAAAAATCCATCCCTGAAAATAAAAATTCTCTGAGTAGTGTGGAAATGCTGATCCTTACCCTACCTGGGGTGTCCACAGAGCATTTCCGCGAACTCTAGTTGAAGTGCTCTGGGCATGGGATTTTGACATGTTACCCAAACCAAAAGGAATGAGTGGGAAACAATCAAGACTACAGATAGAAGCACTTGCATTTGAAATAGTTTCAAGCATGCTTGGGTACTCGTGTGATCTGAGTGACTCAGTTTTGGAATACAACTGTCGCGTGGTACACCGCGACCTCCAGGCACCCCGGAGTTTCTGAAAAAAAATTTTCTGCGATTTTCACGAAACCACTTTTCTTCAACTTGAATTGGGCTAAAAATCCATCCCTGAAAATAAAAATTCTCTGAGTAGTGTGGAAATGCTGATCCTTACCCTACCTGGGGTGTCCACTGAGCATTTCCGCAAACTCTAGTTGAAGTGCTCTGGGCAATGGATTTTGACATGTTACCCAAACCAAATGGAATGAGTGGGAAACAATCAAGACAACAGATAGAAGCACTTGCATTTGAAAGAGTTTCAAGCATGCTTGGGTACTCGTGTGATCTGAGTGACTCAGTTTTGGAATACAACTGTCGCGTGGTACACCGCGACCTCCAGGCACCCCGGAGTTTCTGAAAAAAAATTTTCTGCGATTTTCACGAAACCACTTTTCTTCAACTTGAATTGGGCTAAAAATCCATCCCTGAAAATAAAAATTCTCTGAGTAGTGTGGAAATGCTGATCCTTACCCTACCTGGGGTGTCCACTGAGCATTTCCGCAAACTCTAGTTGAAGTGCTCTGGGCATGGGATTTTGACATGTTACCCAAACCAAAAGGAATGAGTGGAAAACAATCAAGACTACAGATAGAAGCACTTGCATTTGAATGAGTTTCAAGCATGCTTGGGTACTCGTGTGATCTGAGTGACTCAGTTTTGGAATACCACTGTCGCGTGGTACACCGCGACCTCCAGGCACCCCGGAGTTTCTGAAAAAAAATGTTCTGCGATTTTCACGAAACCACTTTTCTTCAACTTGAATTGGGCTAAAAATCCATCCCTGAAAATAAAAATTCTCTGAGTAGTGTGGAAATGCTGATCCTTACCCTACCTGGGGTGTCCACAGAGCATTTCCACGAACTCTAGTTGAAGTGCTCTGGGCATGGGATTTTGACATGTTACCCAAACCAAAAGGAATGAGTGGGAAACAATCAAGACTACAGATAGAAGCACTTGCATTTGAAAGAGTTTCAAGCATGCTTGGGTACTCGTGTGATCTGAGTGACTCAGTTTTGGAATACAACTGTCGCGTGGTACACCGCGACCTCCAGGCACCCCGGAGTTTCTGAAAAAAAATTTTCTGCGATTTTCACGAAACCACTTTTCTTCAACTTGAATTGGGCTAAAAATCCATCCCTGAAAATAAAAATTCTCTGAGTAGTGTGGAAATGCTGATCCTTATCCAACCTGGGGTGTCCACAGAGCATTTCCGCGAACTCTAGTTGAAGTGCTCTGGGCATGGGATTTTGACATGTTACCCAAACCAAAAGGAATGAGTGGGAAACAATCAAGACTACAGATAGAAGCACTTGCATTTGAAAGAGTTTCAAGCATGCTTGGGTACTCGTGTGCTCTGAGTGACTCAGTTTTGGAATACAACTGTCGCGTGGTACACCGTGACCTCCAGGCATCCCGGAGTTTCTGAAAAAAAATTTTCTGCGATTTTCACGAAACCACTTTTCTTCAACTTGAATTGGGCTAAAAATCCATCCCTGAAAATAAAAATTCTCTGAGTAGTGTGGAAATGCTGATCCTTACCCTACCTGGGGTGTCCTCTGAGCATTTCCACGAACTCTAGTTGAAGTGCTCTGGGCATGGGATTTTGACATGTTACCCAAACCAAAAGGAATGAGTGGGAAACAATCAAGACTACAGATAGAAGCACTTGCATTTGAAAGAGTTTCAAGCATGCTTGGGTACTCGTGTGATCTGAGTGACTCAGTTTTGGAATACAACTGTCGTGTGGTACACCGCGACCTCCAGGGACCCCGGAGTTTCTGAAAAAAAATTTTCTGCGATTTTCACTAAACCACTTTTCTTCAACTTGAATTGGGCTAAAAATCCATCCCTGAAAATAAAAATTCTCTGAGTAGTGTGGAAATGCTGATCCTTACCCTACCTGGGGTGTCCACTGAGCATTTCCGCAAACTCTAGTTGAAGTGCTCTGGGCAATGGATTTTGACATGTTACCCAAACCAAAAGGAATGAGTGGGAAACAATCAAGACTACAGATAGAAGCACTTGCATTTGAAAGAGTTTCAAGCATGCTTGGGTACTCGTGTGATCTGAGTGACTCGGTTTTGGAATACAACTGTCGCGTGGTACACCGCGACCTCCAGGCACCCCGGAGTTTCTGAAAAAAAATTTTCTGCGATTTTCACGAAACCACTTTTCTTCAACTTGAATTGGGCTAAAAATCCATCCCTGAAAATAAAAATTCTCTGAGTAGTGTGGAAATGCTGATCCTTATCCAACCTGGGGTGTCCACAGAGCATTTCCGCGAACTCTAGTTGAAGTGCTCTGGGCATGGGATTTTGACATGTTACCCAAACCAAAAGGAATGAGTGGGAAACAATCAAGACTACAGATAGAAGCACTTGCATTTGAAAGAGTTTCAAGCATGCTTGGGTACTCGTGTGATCTGAGTGACTCAGTTTTGGAATACAACTGTCGCGTGGTACACCGTGACCTCCAGGCATCCCGGAGTTTCTGAAAAAAAAATTTCTGCGATTTTCACGAAACCACTTTTCTTCAACTTGAATTGGGCTAAAAATCCATCCCTGAAAATAAAAATTCTCTGAGTAGTGTGGAAATGCTGATCCTTACCCTACCTGGGGTGTCCTCTGAGCATTTCCACGAACTCTAGTTGAAGTGCTCTGGGCATGGGATTTTGACATGTTACCCAAACCAAAAGGAATGAGTGGGAAACAATCAAGACTACAGATAGAAGCACTTGCATTTGAAAGAGTTTCAAGCATGCTTGGGTACTCGTGTGATCTGAGTGACTCAGTTTTGGAATACAACTGTCGTGTGGTACACCGCGACCTCCAGGGACCCCGGAGTTTCTGAAAAAAAATTTTCTGCGATTTTCACTAAACCACTTTTCTTCAACTTGAATTGGGCTAAAAATCCATCCCTGAAAATAAAAATTCTCTGAGTAGTGTGGAAATGCTGATCCTTACCCTACCTGGGGTGTCCACTGAGCATTTCCGCAAACTCTAGTTGAAGTGCTCTGGGCAATGGATTTTGACATGTTACCCAAACCAAAAGGAATGAGTGGGAAACAATCAAGACTACAGATAGAAGCACTTGCATTTGAAAGAGTTTCAAGCATGCTTGGGTACTCGTGTGATCTGAGTGACTCGGTTTTGGAATACAACTGTCGCGTGGTACACCGCGACCTCCAGGCACCCCGGAGTTTCTGAAAAAAAATTTTCTGCGATTTTCACGAAACCACTTTTCTTCAACTTGAATTGGGCTAAAAATCCATCCCTGAAAATAAAAATTCTCTGAGTAGTGTGGAAATGCTGATCCTTATCCAACCTGGGGTGTCCACAGAGCATTTCCGCGAACTCTAGTTGAAGTGCTCTGGGCATGGGATTTTGACATGTTACCCAAACCAAAAGGAATGAGTGGGAAACAATCAAGACTACAGATAAAAGCACTTGCATTTGAAAGAGTTTCAAGCATGCTTGGGTACTCGTGTGATCTGAGTGACTCAGTTTTGGAATACAACTGTCGCGTGGTACACCGTGACCTCCAGGCATCCCGGAGTTTCTGAAAAAAAAATTTCTGCGATTTTCACGAAACCACTTTTCTTCAACTTGAATTGGGCTAAAAATCCATCCCTGAAAATAAAAATTCTCTGAGTAGTGTGGAAATGCTGATCCTTACCCTACCTGGGGTGTCCTCTGAGCATTTCCACAAACTCTAGTTGAAGTGCTCTGGGCATGGGATTTTGACATGTTACCCAAACCAATAGGAATGAGTGGGAAACAATCAAGACTACAGATAGAAGCACTTGCATTTGAAAGAGTTTCAAGCATGCTTGGGTACTCGTGTGATCTGAGTGACTCAGTTTTGGAATACAACTGTCGCGTGGTACACCGCGACCTCCAGGCACCCCGGAGTTTCTGAAAAAAAAATTTCTGCGATTTTCACGAAACCACTTTTCTTCAACTTGAATTGGGCTAAAAATCCATCCCTGAAAATAAAAATTCTCTGAGTAGTGTGGAAATGCTGATCCTTACCCTACCTGGGGTGTCCACAGAGCATTTCCGCGAACTCTAGTTGAAGTGCTCTGGGCATGGGATTTTGACATGTTACCCAAACCAAAAGGAATGAGTGGGAAACAATCAAGACTACAGATAGAAGCACTTGCATTTGAAAGAGTTTCAAGCATGCTTGGGTACTCGTGTGATCTGAGTGACTCAGTTTTGGAATACAACTGTCGCGTGGTACACCGTGACCTCCAGGCATCCCGGAGTTTCTGAAAAAAAATTTTCTGCGATTTTCACGAAACCACTTTTCTTCAACTTGAATTGGGCTAAAAATCCATCCCTGAAAATAAAAATTCTCTGAGTAGTGTGGAAATGCTGATCCTTACCCTACCTGGGGTGTCCACAGAGCATTTCCGCGAACTCTAGTTGAAGTGCTCTGGGCAATGGATTTTGACATGTTACCCAAATCAAAAGGAATGACTGGGAAACAATCAAGACAACAGATAGAAGCACTTGCATTTGAATGAGTTTCAAGCATGCTTGGGTACTCGTGTGATCTGAGTGACTCAGTTTTGGAATACAACTGTCGCGTGGTACACCGCGACCTCCAGGCACCCCGGAGTTTCTGAAAAAAAATTTTCTGCGATTTTCACGAAACCACTTTTCTTCAACTTGAATTGGGCTAAAAATCCATCCCTGAAAATAAAAATTCTCTGAGTAGTGTGGAAATGCTGATCCTTACCCTACCTGGGGTGTCCACAGAGCATTTCCGCGAACTCTAGTTGAAGTGCTCTGGGCATGGGATTTTGACATGTTACCCAAACCAAAAGGAATGAGTGGGAAACAATCAAGACTACAGATAGAAGCACTTGCATTTGAAAGAGTTTCAAGCATGCTTGGGTACTCGTGTGATCTGAGTGACTCAGTTTTGGAATACAACTGTCGCGTGGTACACCGTGACCTCCAGGCATCCCGGAGTTTCTGAAAAAAAATTTTCTGCGATTCTCACGAAACCACTTTTCTTCAACTTGAATTGGGCTAAAAATCCATCCCTGAAAATAAAAATTCTCTGAGTAGTGTGGAAATGCTGATCCTTACCCTACCTGGGGTGTCCACTGAGCATTTCCGCAAACTCTAGTTGAAGTGCTCTGGGCATGGGATTTTGACATGTTACCCAAACCAAAAGGAATGAGTGGGAAACAATCAAGACTACAGATAGAAGCACTTGCATTTGAATGAGTTTCAAGTATGCTTGGGTACTCGTGTGATCTGAGTGGCTCAGTTTTGGAATACCACTGTCGCGTGGTACACCGCGACCTCCACGCACCCCGGAGTTTCTGAAAAAAAATGTTCTGCGATTTTCACGAAACCACTTTTCTTCAACTTGAATTGGGCTAAAAATCCATCCCTGAAAATAAAAATTCTCTGAGTAGTGTGGAAATGCTGATCCTTACCCTACCTGGGGTGTCCTCTGAGCATTTCCACGAACTCTAGTTGAAGTGCTCTGGGCATGGGATTTTGACATGTTACCCAAACCAAAAGGAATGAGTGGGAAACAATCAAGACTACAGATAGAAGCACTTGCATTTGAAAGAGTTTCAAGCATGCTTGGGTACTCGTGTGATCTGAGTGACTCAGTTTTGGAATACAACTGTCGCGTGGTACACCGTGACCTCCAGGCATCCCGGAGTTTCTGAAAAAAAAATTTCTGCGATTTTCACGAAACCACTTTTCTTCAACTTGAATTGGGCTAAAAATCCATCCCTGAAAATAAAAATTCTCTGAGTAGTGTGGAAATGCTGATCCTTATCCAACCTGGGGTGTCCACAGAGCATTTCCGCGAACTCTAGTTGAAGTGCTCTGGGCATGGGATTTTGACATGTTACCCAAACCAAAAGGAATGAGTGGGAAACAATCAAGACTACAGATAGAAGCACTTGCATTTGAAAGAGTTTCAAGCATGCTTGGGTACTCGTGTGATCTGAGTGACTCAGTTTTGGAATACAACTGTCGCGTGGTACACCGTGACCTCCAGGCATCCCGGAGTTTCTGAAAAAAAAATTTCTGCGATTTTCACGAAACCACTTTTCTTCAACTTGAATTGGGCTAAAAATCCATCCCTGAAAATAAAAATTCTCTGAGTAGTGTGGAAATGCTGATCCTTACCCTACCTGGGGTGTCCACAGAGCATTTCCGCGAACTCTAGTTGAAGTGCTCTGGGCAATGGATTTTGACATGTTACCCAAACCAAAAGGAATGAGTGGGAAACAATCAAGACTACAGATAGAAGCACTTGCATTTGAAAGAGTTTCAAGCATGCTTGGGTACTCGTGTGATCTGAGTGACTCAGTTTTGGAATACAACTGTCGCGTGGTACACCGCGACCTCCAGGCACCCCGGAGTTTCTGAAAAAAAATTTTCTGCGATTTTCACGAAACCACTTTTCTTCAACTTGAATTGGGCTAAAAATCCATCCCTGAAAATAAAAATTCTCTGAGTAGTGTGGAAATGCTGATCCTTATCCAACCTGGGGTGTCCACAGAGCATTTCCGCGAACTCTAGTTGAAGTGCTCTGGGCATGGGATTTTGACATGTTACCCAAACCAAAAGGAATGAGTGGGAAGCAATCAAGACTACAGATAGAAGCACTTGCATTTGAAAGAGTTTCAAGCATGCTTGGGTACTCGTGTGATCTGAGTGACTCAGTTTTGGAATACAACTGTCGCGTGGTACACCGTGACCTCCAGGCATCCCGGAGTTTCTGAAAAAAAATTTTCTGCGATTTTCACGAAACCACTTTTCTTCAACTTGAATTGGGCTAAAAATCCATCCCTGAAAATAAAAATTCTCTGAGTAGTGTGGAAATGCTGATCCTTACCCTACCTGGGGTGTCCTCTGAGCATTTCCACGAACTCTAGTTGAAGTGCTCTGGGCATGGGATTTTGACATGTTACCCAAACCAAAAGGAATGAGTGGGAAACAATCAAGACTACAGATAGAAGCACTTGCATTTGAAAGAGTTTCAAGCATGCTTGGGTACTCGTGTGATCTGAGTGACTCAGTTTTGGAATACAACTGTCGCGTGGTACACCGCGACCTCCAGGGACCCCGGAGTTTCTGAAAAAAAATTTTCTGCGATTTTCACTAAACCACTTTTCTTCAACTTGAATTGGGCTAAAAATCCATCCCTGAAAATAAAAATTCTCTGAGTAGTGTGGAAATGCTGATCCTTACCCTACCTGGGGTGTCCACTGAGCATTTCCGCAAACTCTAGTTGAAGTGCTCTGGGCAATGGATTTTGACATGTTACCCAAACCAAAAGGAATGAGTGGGAAACAATCAAGACTACAGATAGAAGCACTTGCATTTGAAAGAGTTTCAAGCATGCTTGGGTACTCGTGTGATCTGAGTGACTCAGTTTTGGAATACAACTGTCGCGTGGTACACCGCGACCTCCAGGCACCCCTGAGTTTCTGAAAAAAAATTTTCTGCGATTTTCACGAAACCACTTTTCTTCAACTTGAATTGGGCTAAAAATCCATCCCTGAAAATAAAAATTCTCTGAGTAGTGTGGAAATGCTGATCCTTATCCAACCTGGGGTGTCCACAGAGCATTTCCGCGAACTCTAGTTGAAGTGCTCTGGGCATGGGATTTTGACATGTTACCCAAACCAAAAGGAATGAGTGGGAAACAATCAAGACTACAGATAGAAGCACTTGCATTTGAAAGAGTTTCAAGCATGCTTGGGTACTCGTGTGATCTGAGTGACTCAGTTTTGGAATACAACTGTCGCGTGGTACACCGTGACCTCCAGGCATCCCGGAGTTTCTGAAAAAAAATTTTCTGCGATTTTCACGAAACCACTTTTCTTCAACTTGAATTGGGCTAAAAATCCATCCCTGAAAATAAAAATTCTCTGAGTAGTGTGGAAATGCTGATCCTTACCCTACCTGGGGTGTCCACAGAGCATTTCCGCGAACTCTAGTTGAAGTGCTCTGGGCAATGGATTTTGACATGTTACCCAAATCAAAAGGAATGACTGGGAAACAATCAAGACAACAGATAGAAGCACTTGCATTTGAATGAGTTTCAAGCATGCTTGGGTACTCGTGTGATCTGAGTGACTCAGTTTTGGAATACAACTGTCGCGTGGTACACCGCGACCTCCAGGCACCCCGGAGTTTCTGAAAAAAAATTTTCTGCGATTTTCACGAAACCACTTTTCTTCAACTTGAATTGGGCTAAAAATCCATCCCTGAAAATAAAAATTCTCTGAGTAGTGTGGAAATGCTGATCCTTACCCTACCTGGGGTGTCCACAGAGCATTTCCGCGAACTCTAGTTGAAGTGCTCTGGGCATGGGATTTTGACATGTTACCCAAACCAAAAGGAATGAGTGGGAAACAATCAAGACTACAGATAGAAGCACTTGCATTTGAAAGAGTTTCAAGCATGCTTGGGTACTCGTGTGATCTGAGTGACTCAGTTTTGGAATACAACTGTCGCGTGGTACACCGTGACCTCCAGGCATCCCGGAGTTTCTGAAAAAAAATTTTCTGCGATTCTCACGAAACCACTTTTCTTCAACTTGAATTGGGCTAAAAATCCATCCCTGAAAATAAAAATTCTCTGAGTAGTGTGGAAATGCTGATCCTTACCCTACCTGGGGTGTCCACTGAGCATTTCCGCAAACTCTAGTTGAAGTGCTCTGGGCATGGGATTTTGACATGTTACCCAAACCAAAAGGAATGAGTGGGAAACAATCAAGACTACAGATAGAAGCACTTGCATTTGAATGAGTTTCAAGTATGCTTGGGTACTCGTGTGATCTGAGTGGCTCAGTTTTGGAATACCACTGTCGCGTGGTACACCGCGACCTCCACGCACCCCGGAGTTTCTGAAAAAAAATGTTCTGCGATTTTCACGAAACCACTTTTCTTCAACTTGAATTGGGCTAAAAATCCATCCCTGAAAATAAAAATTCTCTGAGTAGTGTGGAAATGCTGATCCTTACCCTACCTGGGGTGTCCTCTGAGCATTTCCACGAACTCTAGTTGAAGTGCTCTGGGCATGGGATTTTGACATGTTACCCAAACCAAAAGGAATGAGTGGGAAACAATCAAGACTACAGATAGAAGCACTTGCATTTGAAAGAGTTTCAAGCATGCTTGGGTACTCGTGTGATCTGAGTGACTCAGTTTTGGAATACAACTGTCGCGTGGTACACCGTGACCTCCAGGCATCCCGGAGTTTCTGAAAAAAAAATTTCTGCGATTTTCACGAAACCACTTTTCTTCAACTTGAATTGGGCTAAAAATCCATCCCTGAAAATAAAAATTCTCTGAGTAGTGTGGAAATGCTGATCCTTATCCAACCTGGGGTGTCCACAGAGCATTTCCGCGAACTCTAGTTGAAGTGCTCTGGGCATGGGATTTTGACATGTTACCCAAACCAAAAGGAATGAGTGGGAAACAATCAAGACTACAGATAGAAGCACTTGCATTTGAAAGAGTTTCAAGCATGCTTGGGTACTCGTGTGATCTGAGTGACTCAGTTTTGGAATACAACTGTCGCGTGGTACACCGTGACCTCCAGGCATCCCGGAGTTTCTGAAAAAAAAATTTCTGCGATTTTCACGAAACCACTTTTCTTCAACTTGAATTGGGCTAAAAATCCATCCCTGAAAATAAAAATTCTCTGAGTAGTGTGGAAATGCTGATCCTTACCCTACCTGGGGTGTCCACAGAGCATTTCCGCGAACTCTAGTTGAAGTGCTCTGGGCAATGGATTTTGACATGTTACCCAAACCAAAAGGAATGAGTGGGAAACAATCAAGACTACAGATAGAAGCACTTGCATTTGAAAGAGTTTCAAGCATGCTTGGGTACTCGTGTGATCTGAGTGACTCAGTTTTGGAATACAACTGTCGCGTGGTACACCGCGACCTCCAGGCACCCCGGAGTTTCTGAAAAAAAATTTTCTGCGATTTTCACGAAACCACTTTTCTTCAACTTGAATTGGGCTAAAAATCCATCCCTGAAAATAAAAATTCTCTGAGTAGTGTGGAAATGCTGATCCTTATCCAACCTGGGGTGTCCACAGAGCATTTCCGCGAACTCTAGTTGAAGTGCTCTGGGCATGGGATTTTGACATGTTACCCAAACCAAAAGGAATGAGTGGGAAGCAATCAAGACTACAGATAGAAGCACTTGCATTTGAAAGAGTTTCAAGCATGCTTGGGTACTCGTGTGATCTGAGTGACTCAGTTTTGGAATACAACTGTCGCGTGGTACACCGTGACCTCCAGGCATCCCGGAGTTTCTGAAAAAAAATTTTCTGCGATTTTCACGAAACCACTTTTCTTCAACTTGAATTGGGCTAAAAATCCATCCCTGAAAATAAAAATTCTCTGAGTAGTGTGGAAATGCTGATCCTTACCCTACCTGGGGTGTCCTCTGAGCATTTCCACGAACTCTAGTTGAAGTGCTCTGGGCATGGGATTTTGACATGTTACCCAAACCAAAAGGAATGAGTGGGAAACAATCAAGACTACAGATAGAAGCACTTGCATTTGAAAGAGTTTCAAGCATGCTTGGGTACTCGTGTGATCTGAGTGACTCAGTTTTGGAATACAACTGTCGCGTGGTACACCGCGACCTCCAGGGACCCCGGAGTTTCTGAAAAAAAATTTTCTGCGATTTTCACTAAACCACTTTTCTTCAACTTGAATTGGGCTAAAAATCCATCCCTGAAAATAAAAATTCTCTGAGTAGTGTGGAAATGCTGATCCTTACCCTACCTGGGGTGTCCACTGAGCATTTCCGCAAACTCTAGTTGAAGTGCTCTGGGCAATGGATTTTGACATGTTACCCAAACCAAAAGGAATGAGTGGGAAACAATCAAGACTACAGATAGAAGCACTTGCATTTGAAAGAGTTTCAAGCATGCTTGGGTACTCGTGTGATCTGAGTGACTCAGTTTTGGAATACAACTGTCGCGTGGTACACCGCGACCTCCAGGCACCCCTGAGTTTCTGAAAAAAAATTTTCTGCGATTTTCACGAAACCACTTTTCTTCAACTTGAATTGGGCTAAAAATCCATCCCTGAAAATAAAAATTCTCTGAGTAGTGTGGAAATGCTGATCCTTACCCTACCTAGGGTGTCCACAGAGCATTTCCGCGAACTCTAGTTGAAGTGCTCTGGGCATGGGATTTTGACATGTTACCCAAATCAAAAGGAATGAGTGGGAAACAATCAAGACAACAGATAGAAGCACTTGTATTTGAATGAGTTTCAAGCATGCTTGGGTACTCGTGTGATCTGAGTGACTCAGTTTTGGAATACAACTGTCGCGTGGTACACCGCGACCTCCAGGCACCCCGGAGTTTCTGAAAAAAAATGTTCTGCGATTTTCACGAAACCACTTTTCTTCAACTTGAATTGGGCTAAAAATCCATCCCTGAAAATAAAAATTCTCTGAGTAGTGTGGAAATGCTGATCCTTACCCAACCTGGGGTGTCCACAGAGCATTTCCGCGAACTCTAGTTGAAGTGCTCTGGGCATGGGATTTTGACATGTTACCCAAACCAAAAGGAATGAGTGGGAAACAATCAAGACTACAGATAGAAGCACTTGCATTTGAAAGAGTTTCAAGCATGCTTGGGTACTCGTGTGATCTGAGTGACTCAGTTTTGGAATACAACTGTCGCGTGGTACACCGTGACCTCCAGGCATCCCGGAGTTTCTGAAAAAAAAATTTCTGCGATTTTCACGAAACCACTTTTCTTCAACTTGAATTGGGCTAAAAATCCATCCCTGAAAATAAAAATTCTCTGAGTAGTGTGGAAATGCTGATCCTTACCCTACCTGGGGTGACCTCTGAGCATTTCCACAAACTCTAGTTGAAGTGCTCTGGGCATGGGATTTTGACATGTTACCCAAATCAAAAGGAATGACTGGGAAACAATCAAGACAACAGATAGAAGCACTTGCATTTGAATGAGTTTCAAGCATGCTTGGGTACTCGTGTGATCTGAGTGACTCAGTTTTGGAATACAACTGTCGCGTGGTACACCGCGACCTCCAGGCACCCTGGAGTTTCTGAAAAAAAATTTTCTGCGATTTTCACGAAACCACTTTTCTTCAACTTGAATTGGGCTAAAAATCCATCCCTGAAAATGAAAATTCTCTGAGTAGTGTGGAAATGCTGATCCTTACCCTACCTGGGGTGTCCTCTGAGCATTTCCACAAACTCTAGTTGAAGTGCTCTGGGCATGGGATTTTGACATGTTACCCAAACCAAAAGGAATGAGTGGGAAACAATCAAGACTACAGATAGAAGCACTTGCATTTGAAAGAGTTTCAAGCATGCTTGGGTACTCGTGTGATCTGAGTTACTCAGTTTTGGAATACAACTGTCGCGTGGTACACCGTGACCTCCAGGCACCCCGGAGTTTCTGAAAAACAATTTTCTGCGATTTTCACGAAACCACTTTTCTTCAACTTGAATTGGGCTAAAAATCCATCCCTGAAAATAAAAATTCTCTGAGTAGTGTGGAAATGCTGATCCTTACCCTACCTGGGGTGTCCACAGAGCATTTCCGCGAACTCTAGTTGAAGTGCTCTGGGCATGGGATTTTGACATGTTACCCAAACCAAAAGGAATGAGTGGGAAACAATCAAGACTACAGATAGAAGCACTTGCATTTGAAATAGTTTCAAGCATGCTTGGGTACTCGTGTGATCTGAGTGACTCAGTTTTGGAATACAACTGTCGCGTGGTACACCGCGACCTCCAGGCACCCCGGAGTTTCTGAAAAAAAATTTTCTGCGATTTTCACGAAACCACTTTTCTTCAACTTGAATTGGGCTAAAAATCCATCCCTGAAAATAAAAATTCTCTGAGTAGTGTGGAAATGCTGATCCTTACCCTACCTGGGATGTCCACTGAGCATTTCCGCAAACTCTAGTTGAAGTGCTCTGGGCAATGGATTTTGACATGTTACCCAAACCAAATGGAATGAGTGGGAAACAATCAAGACAACAGATAGAAGCACTTGCATTTGAAAGAGTTTCAAGCATGCTTGGGTACTCGTGTGATCTGAGTGACTCAGTTTTGGAATACAACTGTCGCGTGGTACACCGCGACCTCCAGGCACCCCGGAGTTTCTGAAAAAAAATTTTCTGCGATTTTCACGAAACCACTTTTCTTCAACTTGAATTGGGCTAAAAATCCATCCCTGAAAATAAAAATTCTCTGAGTAGTGTGGAAATGCTGATCCTTACCCTACCTGGGGTGTCCACTGAGCATTTCCGCAAACTCTAGTTGAAGTGCTCTGGGCATGGGATTTTGACATGTTACCCAAACCAAAAGGAATGAGTGGAAAACAATCAAGACTACAGATAGAAGCACTTGCATTTGAATGAGTTTCAAGCATGCTTGGGTACTCGTGTGATCTGAGTGACTCAGTTTTGGAATACCACTGTCGCGTGGTACACCGCGACCTCCAGGCACCCCGGAGTTTCTGAAAAAAAATGTTCTGCGATTTTCACGAAACCACTTTTCTTCAACTTGAATTGGGCTAAAAATCCATCCCTGAAAATAAAAATTCTCTGAGTAGTGTGGAAATGCTGATCCTTACCCTACCTGGGGTGTCCTCTGAGCATTTCCACGAACTCTAGTTGAAGTGCTCTGGGCATGGGATTTTGACATGTTACCCAAACCAAAAGGAATGAGTGGGAAACAATCAAGACTACAGATAGAAGCACTTGCATTTGAAAGAGTTTCAAGCATGCTTGGGTACTCGTGTGATCTGAGTGACTCAGTTTTGGAATACAACTGTCGCGTGGTACACCGCGACCTCCAGGCACCCCGGAGTTTCTGAAAAAAAATTTTCTGCGATTTTCACGAAACCACTTTTCTTCAACTTGAATTGGGCTAAAAATCCATCCCTGAAAATAAAAATTCTCTGAGTAGTGTGGAAATGCTGATCCTTATCCAACCTGGGGTGTCCACAGAGCATTTCCGCGAACTCTAGTTGAAGTGCTCTGGGCATGGGATTTTGACATGTTACCCAAACCAAAAGGAATGAGTGGGAAACAATCAAGACTACAGATAGAAGCACTTGCATTTGAAAGAGTTTCAAGCATGCTTGGGTACTCGTGTGCTCTGAGTGACTCAGTTTTGGAATACAACTGTCGCGTGGTACACCGTGACCTCCAGGCATCCCGGAGTTTCTGAAAAAAAATTTTCTGCGATTTTCACGAAACCACTTTTCTTCAACTTGAATTGGGCTAAAAATCCATCCCTGAAAATAAAAATTCTCTGAGTAGTGTGGAAATGCTGATCCTTACCCTACCTGGGGTGTCCTCTGAGCATTTCCACGAACTCTAGTTGAAGTGCTCTGGGCATGGGATTTTGACATGTTACCCAAACCAAAAGGAATGAGTGGGAAACAATCAAGACTACAGATAGAAGCACTTGCATTTGAAAGAGTTTCAAGCATGCTTGGGTACTCGTGTGATCTGAGTGACTCAGTTTTGGAATACAACTGTCGTGTGGTACACCGCGACCTCCAGGGACCCCGGAGTTTCTGAAAAAAAATTTTCTGCGATTTTCACTAAACCACTTTTCTTCAACTTGAATTGGGCTAAAAATCCATCCCTGAAAATAAAAATTCTCTGAGTAGTGTGGAAATGCTGATCCTTACCCTACCTGGGGTGTCCACTGAGCATTTCCGCAAACTCTAGTTGAAGTGCTCTGGGCAATGGATTTTGACATGTTACCCAAACCAAAAGGAATGAGTGGGAAACAATCAAGACTACAGATAGAAGCACTTGCATTTGAAAGAGTTTCAAGCATGCTTGGGTACTCGTGTGATCTGAGTGACTCGGTTTTGGAATACAACTGTCGCGTGGTACACCGCGACCTCCAGGCACCCCGGAGTTTCTGAAAAAAAATTTTCTGCGATTTTCACGAAACCACTTTTCTTCAACTTGAATTGGGCTAAAAATCCATCCCTGAAAATAAAAATTCTCTGAGTAGTGTGGAAATGCTGATCCTTATCCAACCTGGGGTGTCCACAGAGCATTTCCGCGAACTCTAGTTGAAGTGCTCTGGGCATGGGATTTTGACATGTTACCCAAACCAAAAGGAATGAGTGGGAAACAATCAAGACTACAGATAGAAGCACTTGCATTTGAAAGAGTTTCAAGCATGCTTGGGTACTCGTGTGATCTGAGTGACTCAGTTTTGGAATACAACTGTCGCGTGGTACACCGTGACCTCCAGGCATCCCGGAGTTTCTGAAAAAAAAATTTCTGCGATTTTCACGAAACCACTTTTCTTCAACTTGAATTGGGCTAAAAATCCATCCCTGAAAATAAAAATTCTCTGAGTAGTGTGGAAATGCTGATCCTTACCCTACCTGGGGTGTCCTCTGAGCATTTCCACGAACTCTAGTTGAAGTGCTCTGGGCATGGGATTTTGACATGTTACCCAAACCAAAAGGAATGAGTGGGAAACAATCAAGACTACAGATAGAAGCACTTGCATTTGAAAGAGTTTCAAGCATGCTTGGGTACTCGTGTGATCTGAGTGACTCAGTTTTGGAATACAACTGTCGTGTGGTACACCGCGACCTCCAGGGACCCCGGAGTTTCTGAAAAAAAATTTTCTGCGATTTTCACTAAACCACTTTTCTTCAACTTGAATTGGGCTAAAAATCCATCCCTGAAAATAAAAATTCTCTGAGTAGTGTGGAAATGCTGATCCTTACCCTACCTGGGGTGTCCACTGAGCATTTCCGCAAACTCTAGTTGAACTGCTCTGGGCAATGGATTTTGACATGTTACCCAAACCAAAAGGAATGAGTGGGAAACAATCAAGACTACAGATAGAAGCACTTGCATTTGAAAGAGTTTCAAGCATGCTTGGGTACTCGTGTGATCTGAGTGACTCGGTTTTGGAATACAACTGTCGCGTGGTACACCGCGACCTCCAGGCACCCCGGAGTTTCTGAAAAAAAATTTTCTGCGATTTTCACGAAACCACTTTTCTTCAACTTGAATTGGGCTAAAAATCCATCCCTGAAAATAAAAATTCTCTGAGTAGTGTGGAAATGCTGATCCTTATCCAACCTGGGGTGTCCACAGAGCATTTCCGCGAACTCTAGTTGAAGTGCTCTGGGCATGGGATTTTGACATGTTACCCAAACCAAAAGGAATGAGTGGGAAACAATCAAGACTACAGATAAAAGCACTTGCATTTGAAAGAGTTTCAAGCATGCTTGGGTACTCGTGTGATCTGAGTGACTCAGTTTTGGAATACAACTGTCGCGTGGTACACCGTGACCTCCAGGCATCCCGGAGTTTCTGAAAAAAAAATTTCTGCGATTTTCACGAAACCACTTTTCTTCAACTTGAATTGGGCTAAAAATCCATCCCTGAAAATAAAAATTCTCTGAGTAGTGTGGAAATGCTGATCCTTACCCTACCTGGGGTGTCCTCTGAGCATTTCCACAAACTCTAGTTGAAGTGCTCTGGGCATGGGATTTTGACATGTTACCCAAACCAATAGGAATGAGTGGGAAACAATCAAGACTACAGATAGAAGCACTTGCATTTGAAAGAGTTTCAAGCATGCTTGGGTACTCGTGTGATCTGAGTGACTCAGTTTTGGAATACAACTGTCGCGTGGTACACCGCGACCTCCAGGCACCCCGGAGTTTCTGAAAAAAAAATTTCTGCGATTTTCACGAAACCACTTTTCTTCAACTTGAATTGGGCTAAAAATCCATCCCTGAAAATAAAAATTCTCTGAGTAGTGTGGAAATGCTGATCCTTACCCTACCTGGGGTGTCCACAGAGCATTTCCGCGAACTCTAGTTGAAGTGCTCTGGGCATGGGATTTTGACATGTTACCCAAACCAAAAGGAATGAGTGGGAAACAATCAAGACTACAGATAGAAGCACTTGCATTTGAAAGAGTTTCAAGCATGCTTGGGTACTCGTGTGATCTGAGTGACTCAGTTTTGGAATACAACTGTCGCGTGGTACACCGTGACCTCCAGGCATCCCGGAGTTTCTGAAAAAAAATTTTCTGCGATTTTCACGAAACCACTTTTCTTCAACTTGAATTGGGCTAAAAATCCATCCCTGAAAATAAAAATTCTCTGAGTAGTGTGGAAATGCTGATCCTTACCCTACCTGGGGTGTCCACAGAGCATTTCCGCGAACTCTAGTTGAAGTGCTCTGGGCAATGGATTTTGACATGTTACCCAAATCAAAAGGAATGACTGGGAAACAATCAAGACAACAGATAGAAGCACTTGCATTTGAATGAGTTTCAAGCATGCTTGGGTACTCGTGTGATCTGAGTGACTCAGTTTTGGAATACAACTGTCGCGTGGTACACCGCGACCTCCAGGCACCCCGGAGTTTCTGAAAAAAAAATTTCTGCGATTTTCACGAAACCACTTTTCTTCAACTTGAATTGGGCTAAAAATCCATCCCTGAAAATAAAAATTCTCTGAGTAGTGTGGAAATGCTGATCCTTACCCTACCTGGGGTGTCCACAGAGCATTTCCGCGAACTCTAGTTGAAGTGCTCTGGGCATGGGATTTTGACATGTTACCCAAACCAAAAGGAATGAGTGGGAAACAATCAAGACTACAGATAGAAGCACTTGCATTTGAATGAGTTTCAAGTATGCTTGGGTACTCGTGTGATCTGAGTGGCTCAGTTTTGGAATACCACTGTCGCGTGGTACACCGCGACCTCCACGCACCCCGGAGTTTCTGAAAAAAAATGTTCTGCGATTTTCACGAAACCACTTTTCTTCAACTTGAATTGGGCTAAAAATCCATCCCTGAAAATAAAAATTCTCTGAGTAGTGTGGAAATGCTGATCCTTACCCTACCTGGGGTGTCCTCTGAGCATTTCCACGAACTCTAGTTGAAGTGCTCTGGGCATGGGATTTTGACATGTTACCCAAACCAAAAGGAATGAGTGGGAAACAATCAAGACTACAGATAGAAGCACTTGCATTTGAAAGAGTTTCAAGCATGCTTGGGTACTCGTGTGATCTGAGTGACTCAGTTTTGGAATACAACTGTCGCGTGGTACACCGTGACCTCCAGGCATCCCGGAGTTTCTGAAAAAAAAATTTCTGCGATTTTCACGAAACCACTTTTCTTCAACTTGAATTGGGCTAAAAATCCATCCCTGAAAATAAAAATTCTCTGAGTAGTGTGGAAATGCTGATCCTTATCCAACCTGGGGTGTCCACAGAGCATTTCCGCGAACTCTAGTTGAAGTGCTCTGGGCATGGGATTTTGACATGTTACCCAAACCAAAAGGAATGAGTGGGAAACAATCAAGACTACAGATAGAAGCACTTGCATTTGAAAGAGTTTCAAGCATGCTTGGGTACTCGTGTGATCTGAGTGACTCAGTTTTGGAATACAACTGTCGCGTGGTACACCGTGACCTCCAGGCATCCCGGAGTTTCTGAAAAAAAAATTTCTGCGATTTTCACGAAACCACTTTTCTTCAACTTGAATTGGGCTAAAAATCCATCCCTGAAAATAAAAATTCTCTGAGTAGTGTGGAAATGCTGATCCTTACCCTACCTGGGGTGTCCACAGAGCATTTCCGCGAACTCTAGTTGAAGTGCTCTGGGCAATGGATTTTGACATGTTACCCAAACCAAAAGGAATGAGTGGGAAACAATCAAGACTACAGATAGAAGCACTTGCATTTGAAAGAGTTTCAAGCATGCTTGGGTACTCGTGTGATCTGAGTGACTCAGTTTTGGAATACAACTGTCGCGTGGTACACCGCGACCTCCAGGCACCCCGGAGTTTCTGAAAAAAAATTTTCTGCGATTTTCACGAAACCACTTTTCTTCAACTTGAATTGGGCTAAAAATCCATCCCTGAAAATAAAAATTCTCTGAGTAGTGTGGAAATGCTGATCCTTATCCAACCTGGGGTGTCCACAGAGCATTTCCGCGAACTCTAGTTGAAGTGCTCTGGGCATGGGATTTTGACATGTTACCCAAACCAAAAGGAATGAGTGGGAAGCAATCAAGACTACAGATAGAAGCACTTGCATTTGAAAGAGTTTCAAGCATGCTTGGGTACTCGTGTGATCTGAGTGACTCAGTTTTGGAATACAACTGTCGCGTGGTACACCGTGACCTCCAGGCATCCCGGAGTTTCTGAAAAAAAATTTTCTGCGATTTTCACGAAACCACTTTTCTTCAACTTGAATTGGGCTAAAAATCCATCCCTGAAAATAAAAATTCTCTGAGTAGTGTGGAAATGCTGATCCTTACCCTACCTGGGGTGTCCTCTGAGCATTTCCACGAACTCTAGTTGAAGTGCTCTGGGCATGGGATTTTGACATGTTACCCAAACCAAAAGGAATGAGTGGGAAACAATCAAGACTACAGATAGAAGCACTTGCATTTGAAAGAGTTTCAAGCATGCTTGGGTACTCGTGTGATCTGAGTGACTCAGTTTTGGAATACAACTGTCGCGTGGTACACCGCGACCTCCAGGGACCCCGGAGTTTCTGAAAAAAAATTTTCTGCGATTTTCACTAAACCACTTTTCTTCAACTTGAATTGGGCTAAAAATCCATCCCTGAAAATAAAAATTCTCTGAGTAGTGTGGAAATGCTGATCCTTACCCTACCTGGGGTGTCCACTGAGCATTTCCGCAAACTCTAGTTGAAGTGCTCTGGGCAATGGATTTTGACATGTTACCCAAACCAAAAGGAATGAGTGGGAAACAATCAAGACTACAGATAGAAGCACTTGCATTTGAAAGAGTTTCAAGCATGCTTGGGTACTCGTGTGATCTGAGTGACTCAGTTTTGGAATACAACTGTCGCGTGGTACACCGCGACCTCCAGGCACCCCTGAGTTTCTGAAAAAAAATTTTCTGCGATTTTCACGAAACCACTTTTCTTCAACTTGAATTGGGCTAAAAATCCATCCCTGAAAATAAAAATTCTCTGAGTAGTGTGGAAATGCTGATCCTTATCCAACCTGGGGTGTCCACAGAGCATTTCCGCGAACTCTAGTTGAAGTGCTCTGGGCATGGGATTTTGACATGTTACCCAAACCAAAAGGAATGAGTGGGAAACAATCAAGACTACAGATAGAAGCACTTGCATTTGAAAGAGTTTCAAGCATGCTTGGGTACTCGTGTGATCTGAGTGACTCAGTTTTGGAATACAACTGTCGCGTGGTACACCGTGACCTCCAGGCATCCCGGAGTTTCTGAAAAAAAATTTTCTGCGATTTTCACGAAACCACTTTTCTTCAACTTGAATTGGGCTAAAAATCCATCCCTGAAAATAAAAATTCTCTGAGTAGTGTGGAAATGCTGATCCTTACCCTACCTGGGGTGTCCTCTGAGCATTTCCACAAACTCTAGTTGAAGTGCTCTGGGCATGGGATTTTGACATGTTACCCAAACCAATAGGAATGAGTGGGAAACAATCAAGACTACAGATAGAAGCACTTGCATTTGAAAGAGTTTCAAGCATGCTTGGGTACTCGTGTGATCTGAGTGACTCAGTTTTGGAATACAACTGTCGCGTGGTACACCGCGACCTCCAGGCACCCCGGAGTTTCTGAAAAAAAATTTTCTGCGATTTTCACGAAACCACTTTTCTTCAACTTGAATTGGGCTAAAAATCCATCCCTGAAAATAAAAATTCTCTGAGTAGTGTGGAAATGCTGATCCTTACCCTACCTGGGGTGTCCACAGAGCATTTCCGCGAACTCTAGTTGAAGTGCTCTGGGCATGGGATTTTGACATGTTACCCAAACCAAAAGGAATGAGTGGGAAACAATCAAGACTACAGATAGAAGCACTTGCATTTGAAAGAGTTTCAAGCATGCTTGGGTACTCGTGTGATCTGAGTGACTCAGTTTTGGAATACAACTGTCGCGTGGTACACCGTGACCTCCAGGCATCCCGGAGTTTCTGAAAAAAAATTTTCTGCGATTCTCACGAAACCACTTTTCTTCAACTTGAATTGGGCTAAAAATCCATCCCTGAAAATAAAAATTCTCTGAGTAGTGTGGAAATGCTGATCCTTACCCTACCTGGGGTGTCCACTGAGCATTTCCGCAAACTCTAGTTGAAGTGCTCTGGGCATGGGATTTTGACATGTTACCCAAACCAAAAGGAATGAGTGGGAAACAATCAAGACTACAGATAGAAGCACTTGCATTTGAAAGAGTTTCAAGCATGCTTGGGTACTCGTGTGATCTGAGTGGCTCAGTTTTGGAATACCACTGTCGCGTGGTACACCGCGACCTCCAGGCACCCCGGAGTTTCTGAAAAAAAATGTTCTGCGATTTTCACGAAACCACTTTTCTTCAACTTGAATTGGGCTAAAAATCCATCCCTGAAAATAAAAATTCTCTGAGTAGTGTGGAAATGCTGATCCTTACCCTACCTGGGGTGTCCTCTGAGCATTTCCACGAACTCTAGTTGAAGTGCTCTGGGCATGGGATTTTGACATGTTACCCAAACCAAAAGGAATGAGTGGGAAACAATCAAGACTACAGATAGAAGCACTTGCATTTGAAAGAGTTTCAAGCATGCTTGGGTACTCGTGTGATCTGAGTGACTCAGTTTTGGAATACAACTGTCGCGTGGTACACCGTGACCTCCAGGCATCCCGGAGTTTCTGAAAAAAAAATTTCTGCGATTTTCACGAAACCACTTTTCTTCAACTTGAATTGGGCTAAAAATCCATCCCTGAAAATAAAAATTCTCTGAGTAGTGTGGAAATGCTGATCCTTATCCAACCTGGGGTGTCCACAGAGCATTTCCGCGAACTCTAGTTGAAGTGCTCTGGGCATGGGATTTTGACATGTTACCCAAACCAAAAGGAATGAGTGGGAAACAATCAAGACTACAGATAGAAGCACTTGCATTTGAAAGAGTTTCAAGCATGCTTGGGTACTCGTGTGATCTGAGTGACTCAGTTTTGGAATACAACTGTCGCGTGGTACACCGTGACCTCCAGGCATCCCGGAGTTTCTGAAAAAAAAATTTCTGCGATTTTCACGAAACCACTTTTCTTCAACTTGAATTGGGCTAAAAATCCATCCCTGAAAATAAAAATTCTCTGAGTAGTGTGGAAATGCTGATCCTTACCCTACCTGGGGTGTCCTCTGAGCATTTCCACAAACTCTAGTTGAAGTGCTCTGGGCATGGGATTTTGACATGTTACCCAAACCAATAGGAATGAGTGGGAAACAATCAAGACTACAGATAGAAGCACTTGCATTTGAATGAGTTTCAAGCATGCTTGGGTACTCGTGTGATCTGAGTGACTCAGTTTTGGAATACAACTGTCGCGTGGTACACCGCGACCTCCAGGCACCCCGGAGTTTCTGAAAAAAAAATTTCTGCGATTTTCACGAAACCACTTTTCTTCAACTTGAATTGGGCTAAAAATCCATCCCTGAAAATAAAAATTCTCTGAGTAGTGTGGAAATGCTGATCCTTACCCTACCTGGGGTGTCCACAGAGCATTTCCGCGAACTCTAGTTGAAGTGCTCTGGGCATGGGATTTTGACATGTTACCCAAACCAAAAGGAATGAGTGGGAAACAATCAAGACTACAGATAGAAGCACTTGCATTTGAAAGAGTTTCAAGCATGCTTGGGTACTCGTGTGATCTGAGTGACTCGGTTTTGGAATACAACTGTCGCGTGGTACACCGCGACCTCCAGGCACCCCGGAGTTTCTGAAAAAAAATTTTCTGCGATTTTCACGAAACCACTTTTCTTCAACTTGAATTGGGCTAAAAATCCATCCCTGAAAATAAAAATTCTCTGAGTAGTGTGGAAATGCTGATCCTTATCCAACCTGGGGTGTCCACAGAGCATTTCCGCGAACTCTAGTTGAAGTGCTCTGGGCATGGGATTTTGACATGTTACCCAAACCAAAAGGAATGAGTGGGAAACAATCAAGACTACAGATAAAAGCACTTGCATTTGAAAGAGTTTCAAGCATGCTTGGGTACTCGTGTGATCTGAGTGACTCAGTTTTGGAATACAACTGTCGCGTGGTACACCGTGACCTCCAGGCATCCCGGAGTTTCTGAAAAAAAAATTTCTGCGATTTTCACGAAACCACTTTTCTTCAACTTGAATTGGGCTAAAAATCCATCCCTGAAAATAAAAATTCTCTGAGTAGTGTGGAAATGCTGATCCTTACCCTACCTGGGGTGTCCTCTGAGCATTTCCACAAACTCTAGTTGAAGTGCTCTGGGCATGGGATTTTGACATGTTACCCAAACCAATAGGAATGAGTGGGAAACAATCAAGACTACAGATAGAAGCACTTGCATTTGAAAGAGTTTCAAGCATGCTTGGGTACTCGTGTGATCTGAGTGACTCAGTTTTGGAATACAACTGTCGCGTGGTACACCGCGACCTCCAGGCACCCCGGAGTTTCTGAAAAAAAAATTTCTGCGATTTTCACGAAACCACTTTTCTTCAACTTGAATTGGGCTAAAAATCCATCCCTGAAAATAAAAATTCTCTGAGTAGTGTGGAAATGCTGATCCTTACCCTACCTGGGGTGTCCACTGAGCATTTCCGCAAACTCTAGTTGAAGTGCTCTGGGCATGGGATTTTGACATGTTACCCAAACCAAAAGGAATGAGTGGGAAACAATCAAGACTACAGATAGAAGCACTTGCATTTGAATGAGTTTCAAGTATGCTTGGGTACTCGTGTGATCTGAGTGGCTCAGTTTTGGAATACCACTGTCGCGTGGTACACCGCGACCTCCACGCACCCCGGAGTTTCTGAAAAAAAAATTTCTGCGATTTTCACGAAACCACTTTTCTTCAACTTGAATTGGGCTAAAAATCCATCCCTGAAAATAAAAATTCTCTGAGTAGTGTGGAAATGCTGATCCTTATCCAACCTGGGGTGTCCACAGAGCATTTCCGCGAACTCTAGTTGAAGTGCTCTGGGCATGGGATTTTGACATGTTACCCAAACCAAAAGGAATGAGTGGGAAACAATCAAGACTACAGATAGAAGCACTTGCATTTGAAAGAGTTTCAAGCATGCTTGGGTACTCGTGTGATCTGAGTGACTCAGTTTTGGAATACAACTGTCGCGTGGTACACCGTGACCTCCAGGCATCCCGGAGTTTCTGAAAAAAAAATTTCTGCGATTTTCACGAAACCACTTTTCTTCAACTTGAATTGGGCTAAAAATCCATCCCTGAAAATAAAAATTCTCTGAGTAGTGTGGAAATGCTGATCCTTACCCTACCTGGGGTGTCCACAGAGCATTTCCGCGAACTCTAGTTGAAGTGCTCTGGGCAATGGATTTTGACATGTTACCCAAACCAAAAGGAATGAGTGGGAAACAATCAAGACTACAGATAGAAGCACTTGCATTTGAAAGAGTTTCAAGCATGCTTGGGTACTCGTGTGATCTGAGTGACTCAGTTTTGGAATACAACTGTCGCGTGGTACACCGCGACCTCCAGGCACCCCGGAGTTTCTGAAAAAAAATTTTCTGCGATTTTCACGAAATCACTTTTCTTCAACTTGAATTGGGCTAAAAATCCATCCCTGAAAATAAAAATTCTCTGAGTAGTGTGGAAATGCTGATCCTTATCCAACCTGGGGTGTCCACAGAGCATTTCCGCGAACTCTAGTTGAAGTGCTCTGGGCATGGGATTTTGACATGTTACCCAAACCAAAAGGAATGAGTGGGAAGCAATCAAGACTACAGATAGAAGCACTTGCATTTGAAAGAGTTTCAAGCATGCTTGGGTACTCGTGTGATCTGAGTGACTCAGTTTTGGAATACAACTGTCGCGTGGTACACCGTGACCTCCAGGCATCCCGGAGTTTCTGAAAAAAAATTTTCTGCGATTTTCACGAAACCACTTTTCTTCAACTTGAATTGGGCTAAAAATCCATCCCTGAAAATAAAAATTCTCTGAGTAGTGTGGAAATGCTGATCCTTACCCTACCTGGGGTGTCCTCTGAGCATTTCCACGAACTCTAGTTGAAGTGCTCTGGGCATGGGATTTTGACATGTTACCCAAACCAAAAGGAATGAGTGGGAAACAATCAAGACTACAGATAGAAGCACTTGCATTTGAAAGAGTTTCAAGCATGCTTGGGTACTCGTGTGATCTGAGTGACTCAGTTTTGGAATACAACTGTCGCGTGGTACACCGCGACCTCCAGGGACCCCGGAGTTTCTGAAAAAAAATTTTCTGCGATTTTCACTAAACCACTTTTCTTCAACTTGAATTGGGCTAAAAATCCATCCCTGAAAATAAAAATTCTCTGAGTAGTGTGGAAATGCTGATCCTTACCCTACCTGGGGTGTCCACTGAGCATTTCCGCAAACTCTAGTTGAAGTGCTCTGGGCAATGGATTTTGACATGTTACCCAAACCAAAAGGAATGAGTGGGAAACAATCAAGACTACAGATAGAAGCACTTGCATTTGAAAGAGTTTCAAGCATGCTTGGGTACTCGTGTGATCTGAGTGACTCAGTTTTGGAATACAACTGTCGCGTGGTACACCGCGACCTCCAGGCACCCCTGAGTTTCTGAAAAAAAATTTTCTGCGATTTTCACGAAACCACTTTTCTTCAACTTGAATTGGGCTAAAAATCCATCCCTGAAAATAAAAATTCTCTGAGTAGTGTGGAAATGCTGATCCTTATCCAACCTGGGGTGTCCACAGAGCATTTCCGCGAACTCTAGTTGAAGTGCTCTGGGCATGGGATTTTGACATGTTACCCAAACCAAAAGGAATGAGTGGGAAACAATCAAGACTACAGATAGAAGCACTTGCATTTGAAAGAGTTTCAAGCATGCTTGGGTACTCGTGTGATCTGAGTGACTCAGTTTTGGAATACAACTGTCGCGTGGTACACCGTGACCTCCAGGCATCCCGGAGTTTCTGAAAAAAAATTTTCTGCGATTTTCACGAAACCACTTTTCTTCAACTTGAATTGGGCTAAAAATCCATCCCTGAAAATAAAAATTCTCTGAGTAGTGTGGAAATGCTGATCCTTACCCTACCTGGGGTGTCCTCTGAGCATTTCCACAAACTCTAGTTGAAGTGCTCTGGGCATGGGATTTTGACATGTTACCCAAACCAATAGGAATGAGTGGGAAACAATCAAGACTACAGATAGAAGCACTTGCATTTGAAAGAGTTTCAAGCATGCTTGGGTACTCGTGTGATCTGAGTGACTCAGTTTTGGAATACAACTGTCGCGTGGTACACCGCGACCTCCAGGCACCCCGGAGTTTCTGAAAAAAAATTTTCTGCGATTTTCACGAAACCACTTTTCTTCAACTTGAATTGGGCTAAAAATCCATCCCTGAAAATAAAAATTCTCTGAGTAGTGTGGAAATGCTGATCCTTACCCTACCTGGGGTGTCCACAGAGCATTTCCGCGAACTCTAGTTGAAGTGCTCTGGGCATGGGATTTTGACATGTTACCCAAACCAAAAGGAATGAGTGGGAAACAATCAAGACTACAGATAGAAGCACTTGCATTTGAAAGAGTTTCAAGCATGCTTGGGTACTCGTGTGATCTGAGTGACTCAGTTTTGGAATACAACTGTCGCGTGGTACACCGTGACCTCCAGGCATCCCGGAGTTTCTGAAAAAAAATTTTCTGCGATTCTCACGAAACCACTTTTCTTCAACTTGAATTGGGCTAAAAATCCATCCCTGAAAATAAAAATTCTCTGAGTAGTGTGGAAATGCTGATCCTTACCCTACCTGGGGTGTCCACTGAGCATTTCCGCAAACTCTAGTTGAAGTGCTCTGGGCATGGGATTTTGACATGTTACCCAAACCAAAAGGAATGAGTGGGAAACAATCAAGACTACAGATAGAAGCACTTGCATTTGAAAGAGTTTCAAGCATGCTTGGGTACTCGTGTGATCTGAGTGGCTCAGTTTTGGAATACCACTGTCGCGTGGTACACCGCGACCTCCAGGCACCCCGGAGTTTCTGAAAAAAAATGTTCTGCGATTTTCACGAAACCACTTTTCTTCAACTTGAATTGGGCTAAAAATCCATCCCTGAAAATAAAAATTCTCTGAGTAGTGTGGAAATGCTGATCCTTACCCTACCTGGGGTGTCCTCTGAGCATTTCCACGAACTCTAGTTGAAGTGCTCTGGGCATGGGATTTTGACATGTTACCCAAACCAAAAGGAATGAGTGGGAAACAATCAAGACTACAGATAGAAGCACTTGCATTTGAAAGAGTTTCAAGCATGCTTGGGTACTCGTGTGATCTGAGTGACTCAGTTTTGGAATACAACTGTCGCGTGGTACACCGTGACCTCCAGGCATCCCGGAGTTTCTGAAAAAAAAATTTCTGCGATTTTCACGAAACCACTTTTCTTCAACTTGAATTGGGCTAAAAATCCATCCCTGAAAATAAAAATTCTCTGAGTAGTGTGGAAATGCTGATCCTTATCCAACCTGGGGTGTCCACAGAGCATTTCCGCGAACTCTAGTTGAAGTGCTCTGGGCATGGGATTTTGACATGTTACCCAAACCAAAAGGAATGAGTGGGAAACAATCAAGACTACAGATAGAAGCACTTGCATTTGAAAGAGTTTCAAGCATGCTTGGGTACTCGTGTGATCTGAGTGACTCAGTTTTGGAATACAACTGTCGCGTGGTACACCGTGACCTCCAGGCATCCCGGAGTTTCTGAAAAAAAAATTTCTGCGATTTTCACGAAACCACTTTTCTTCAACTTGAATTGGGCTAAAAATCCATCCCTGAAAATAAAAATTCTCTGAGTAGTGTGGAAATGCTGATCCTTACCCTACCTGGGGTGTCCTCTGAGCATTTCCACAAACTCTAGTTGAAGTGCTCTGGGCATGGGATTTTGACATGTTACCCAAACCAATAGGAATGAGTGGGAAACAATCAAGACTACAGATAGAAGCACTTGCATTTGAAAGAGTTTCAAGCATGCTTGGGTACTCGTGTGATCTGAGTGACTCAGTTTTGGAATACAACTGTCGCGTGGTACACCGCGACCTCCAGGGACCCCGGAGTTTCTGAAAAAAAATTTTCTGCGATTTTCACGAAACCACTTTTCTTCAACTTGAATTGGGCTAAAAATCCATCCCTGAAAATAAAAATTCTCTGAGTAGTGTGGAAATGCTGATCCTTACCCTACCTGGGGTGTCCTCTGAGCATTTCCACGAACTCTAGTTGAAGTGCTCTGGGCATGGGATTTTGACATGTTACCCAAACCAAAAGGAATGAGTGGGAAACAATCAAGACTACAGATAGAAGCACTTGCATTTGAAAGAGTTTCAAGCATGCTTGGGTACTCGTGTGATCTGAGTGACTCAGTTTTGGAATACAACTGTCGCGTGGTACACCGCGACCTCCAGGGACCCCGGAGTTTCTGAAAAAAAATTTTCTGCGATTTTCACGAAACCACTTTTCTTCAACTTGAATTGGGCTAAAAATCCATCCCTGAAAATAAAAATTCTCTGAGTAGTGTGGAAATGCTGATCCTTACCCTACCTGGGGTGTCCACTGAGCATTTCCGCAAACTCTAGTTGAAGTGCTCTGGGCAATGGATTTTGACATGTTACCCAAACCAATAGGAATGAGTGGGAAACAATCAAGACTACAGATAGAAGCACTTGCATTTGAAAGAGTTTCAAGCATGCTTGGGTACTCGTGTGATCTGAGTGACTCAGTTTTGGAATACAACTGTCGCGTGGTACACCGCGACCTCCAGGCACCCCGGAGTTTCTGAAAAAAAATGTTCTGCGATTTTCACGAAACCACTTTTCTTCAACTTGAATTGGGCTAAAAATCCATCCCTGAAAATAAAAATTCTCTGAGTAGTGTGGAAATGCTGATCCTTATCCAACCTGGGGTGTCCACAGAGCATTTCCGCGAACTCTAGTTGAAGTGCTCTGGGCATGGGATTTTGACATGTTACCCAAACCAAAAGGAATGAGTGGGAAACAATCAAGACTACAGATAGAAGCACTTGCATTTGAAAGAGTTTCAAGCATGCTTGGGTACTCATGTGATCTGAGTGACTCAGTTTTGGAATACAACTGTCGCGTGGTACACCGTGACCTCCAGGCATCCCGGAGTTTCTGAAAAAAAATTTTCTGCGATTTTCACGAAACCACTTTTCTTCAACTTGAATTGGGCTAAAAATCCATCCCTGAAAATAAAAATTCTCTGAGTAGTGTGGAAATGCTGATCCTTACCCTACCTGGGGTGTCCTCTGAGCATTTCCACAAACTCTAGTTGAAGTGCTCTGGGCATGGGATTTTGACATGTTACCCAAACCAATAGGAATGAGTGGGAAACAATCAAGACTACAGATAGAAGCACTTGCATTTGAAAGAGTTTCAAGCATGCTTGGGTACTCGTGTGATCTGAGTGACTCAGGTTTGGAATACAACTGTCGCGTGGTACACCGTGACCTCCAGGCATCCCGGAGTTTCTGAAAAAAAATTTTCTGCGATTTTCACGAAACCACTTTTCTTCAACTTGAATTGGGCTAAAAATCCATCCCTGAAAATAAAAATTCTCTGAGTAGTGTGGAAATGCTGATCCTTACCCTACCTGGGGTGTCCACAGAGCATTTCCGCGAACTCTAGTTGAAGTGCTCTGGGCAATGGATTTTGACATGTTACCCAAATCAAAAGGAATGACTGGGAAACAATCAAGACAACAGATAGAAGCACTTGCATTTGAATGAGTTTCAAGCATGCTTGGGTACTCGTGTGATCTGAGTGACTCAGTTTTGGAATACAACTGTCGCGTGGTACACCGCGACCTCCAGGCACCCCGGAGTTTCTGAAAAAAAATTTTCTGCGATTTTCACGAAACCACTTTTCTTCAACTTGAATTGGGCTAAAAATCCATCCCTGAAAATAAAAATTCTCTGAGTAGTGTGGAAATGCTGATCCTTACCCTACCTGGGGTGTCCACAGAGCATTTCCGCGAACTCTAGTTGAAGTGCTCTGGGCATGGGATTTTGACATGTTACCCAAACCAAAAGGAATGAGTGGGAAACAATCAAGACTACAGATAGAAGCACTTGCATTTGAAAGAGTTTCAAGCATGCTTGGGTACTCGTGTGATCTGAGTGACTCAGTTTTGGAATACAACTGTCGCGTGGTACACCGTGACCTCCAGGCATCCCGGAGTTTCTGAAAAAAAATTTTCTGCGATTCTCACGAAACCACTTTTCTTCAACTTGAATTGGGCTAAAAATCCATCCCTGAAAATAAAAATTCTCTGAGTAGTGTGGAAATGCTGATCCTTATCCTACCTGGGGTGTCCACAGAGCATTTCCGCGAACTCTAGTTGAAGTGCTCTGGGCAATTGATTTTGACATGTTACCCAAATCAAAAGGAATGAGTGGGAAACAATCAAGACAACAGATAGAAGCACTTGCATTTGAATGAGTTTCAAGCATGCTTGGGTACTCGTGTGATCTGAGTGACTCAGTTTTGGAATACAACTGTCGCGTGGTACACCGCGACCTCCAGGCACCCCGGAGTTTCTGAAAAAAAATTTTCTGTGATTTTCACGAAACCACTTTTCTTCAACTTGAATTGGGCTAAAAATCCATCCCTGAAAATAAAAATTCTCTGAGTAGTGTGGAAATGCTGATCCTTAACCTACCTGGGGTGTCCACAGAGCATTTCCGCGAACTCTAGTTGAAGTGCTCTGGGCATGGGATTTTGACATGTTACCCAAAGCAAAAGGAATGAGTGGGAAACAATCAAGACTACAGATAGAAGCACTTGCATTTGAAAGAGTTTCAAGCATGCTTGGGTACTCGTGTGATCTGAGTGACTCAGTTTTGGAATACAACTGTCGCGTGGTACACCGTGACCTCCAGGCATCCCGGAGTTTCTGAAAAAAAATTTTCTGCGATTTTCACGAAACCACTTTTCTTCAACTTGAATTGGGCTAAAAATCCATTCCTGAAAATAAAAATTCTCTGAGTAGTGTGGAAATGCTGATCCTTTCCCTACCTGGGGTGTCCACAGAGCATTTCCGCGAACTCTAGTTGAAGTGCTCTGGGCATGGGATTTTGACATGTTACCCAAACCAAAAGGAATGAGTGGGAAACAATCAAGACTACAGATAGAAGCACTTGCATTTGAATGAGTTTCAAGCATGCTTGGGTACTCGTGTGATCTGAGTGACTCAGTTTTGGAATACAACTGTCGCGTGGTACACCGCGACCTCCAGGCACCCCGGAGTTTCTGAAAAAAAAATTTCTGCGATTTTCACGAAACCACTTTTCTTCAACTTGAATTGGGCTAAAAATCCATCCCTGAAAATAAAAATTCTCTGAGTAGTGTGGAAATGCTGATCCTTACCCTACCTGGGGTGTCCTCTGAGCATTTCCACAAACTCTAGTTGAAGTGCTCTGGGCATGGGATTTTGACATGTTACCCAAACCAAAAGGAATGAGTGGGAAACAATCAAGACTACAGATAGAAGCACTTGCATTTGAATGAGTTTCAAGCATGCTTGGGTACTCGTGTGATCTGAGTGACTCAGTTTTGGAATACAACTGTCGCGTGGTACACCGCGACCTCCAGGCACCACGGAGTTTCTGAAAAAAAAATTTCTGCGATTTTCATGAAACCAATTTTCTTCAACTTGAATTGGGCTAAAAATCCATCCCTGAAAATAAAAATTCTCTGAGTAGTGTGGAAATGCTGATCCTTACCCTACCTGGGGTGTCCTCTGAGCATTTCCACGAACTCTAGTTGAAGTGCTCTGGGCATGGGATTTTGACATGTTACCCAAACCAAAAGGAATGAGTGGGAAACAATCAAGACTACAGATAGAAGCACTTACATTTGAATGAGTTTCAAGCATGCTTGGGTACTCATGTGATCTGAGTGACTCAGTTTTGGAATACAACTGTCGCGTGGTACACCGCGACCTCCATGGACCCCGGAGTTTCTGAAAAAAAATTTTCTGCGATTTTCACGAAACCACTTTTCTTCAACTTGAATTGGGTTAAAAATCCTTCCCTGAAAATAAAAATTCTCTGAGTAGTGTGGAAATGCTGATCCTTACCCTACCTGGGGTGTCCACTGAGCACTTCCGCAAACTCTAGTTGAAGTGCTCTGGGTAATGGATTTTGACATGTTACCCAATTCAAAAGGAATGAGTGGGAAACAATCAAGACAACAGATAGAAGCACTTGCATTTGAAAGAGTTTCAAGCATGGTTGGGTACTCGTGTGATCTGAGTGACTCAGTTTTGGAATACAACTGTCGCGTGGTACACCGCGACCTCCAGGCACCCCGGAGTTTCTGAAAAAAAAGTTTCTGCGATTTTCACGAAACCACTTTTCTTCAACTTGAATTGGGCTAAAAATCCATCCCTGAAAATAAAAATTCTCTGAGTAGTGTGGAAATGCTGATCCTTACCCAACCTGGGGTGTCCACAGATCATTTCCGCGAACTCTAGTTGAAGTGCTCTGGGCATGGTTTTTTGACATGTTACCCAAACCAAAAGGAATGAGTGGGAAACAATCAAGACTACAGATAGAAGCACTTGCATTTGAAAGAGTTTCAAGCATGCTTGGGTACTCGTGTGATCTGAGTGACTCAGTTTTGGAATACAACTGTCGCGTGGTACACCGTGACCTCCAGGCATCCCGGAGTTTCTGAAAAAAAATTTTCTGCGATTTTCACGAAACCACTTTTCTTCAACTTGAATTGGGCTAAAAATCCATCCCTGAAAATAAAAATTCTCTGAGTAGTGTGGAAATGCTGATCCTTACCCTACCTGGGGTGACCTCTGAGCATTTCCACAAACTCTAGTTGAAGTGCTCTGGGCATGGGATTTTGACATGTTACCCAAATCAAAAGGAATGATTGGGAAACAATCAAGACAACAGATAGAAGCACTTGCATTTGAATGAGTTTCAAGCATGCTTGGGTACTCGTGTGATCTGAGTGACTCAGTTTTGGAATACAACTGTCTTGTGGTACACCGCGACCTCCAGGCACCCTGGAGTTTCTGAAAAAAAATTTTCTGCGATTTTCACGAAACCACTTTTCTTCAACTTGAATTGGGCTAAAAATCCATCCCTGAAAATGAAAATTCTCTGAGTAGTGTGGAAATGCTGATCCTTACCCTACCTGGGGTGTCCTCTGAGCATTTCCACAAACTCTAGTTGAAGTGCTCTGGGCATGGGATTTTGACATGTTACCCAAACCAAAAGGAATGAGTGGGAAACAATCAAGACTACAGATAGAAGCACTTGCATTTGAAAGAGTTTCAAGCATGCTTGGGTACTCGTGTGATCTGAGTTACTCAGTTTTGGAATACAACTGTCGCGTGGTACACCGCGACCTCCAGGCACCCCGGAGTTTCTGAAAAAAAATTTTCTGCGATTTTCACGAAACCACTTTTCATCAACTTGAATTGGGCTAAAAATCCATCCCTGAAAATAAAAATTATCTGAGTAGTGTGGAAATGCTGATCCTTATCCAACCTGGGGTGTCCACAGAGCATTTCCGCGAACTCTAGTTGAAGTGCTCTGGGCATGGGATTTTGACATGTTACCCAAACCAAAAGGAATGAGTGGGAAACAATCAAGACTACAGATAGAAGCACTTGCATTTGAAAGAGTTTCAAGCATGCTTGGGTACTCGTGTGATCTGAGTGACTCAGTTTTGGAATACAACTGTCGCGTGGTACACCGTGACCTCCAGGCATCCCGGAGTTTCTGAAAAAAAAATTTCTGCGATTTTCACGAAACCACTTTTCTTCAACTTGAATTGGGCTAAAAATCCATCCCTGAAAATAAAAATTCTCTGAGTAGTGTGGAAATGCTGATCCTTACCCTACCTGGGGTGTCCTCTGAGCATTTCCACAAACTCTAGTTGAAGTGCTCTGGGCATGGGATTTTGACATGTTACCCAAACCAAAAGGAATGAGTGGGAAACAATCAAGACTACAGATAGAAGCACTTGGATTTGAAAGAGTTTCAAGCATGCTTGGGTACTCGTGTGATCTGAGTGACTCAGTTTTGGAATACAACTGTCGCGTGGTACACCGTGACCTCCAGGCATCCCGGAGTTTCTGAAAAAAAATTTTCTGCGATTTTCACGAAACCACTTTTCTTCAACTTGAATTGGGCTAAAAATCCATCCCTGAAAATAAAAATTCTCTGAGTAGTGTGGAAATGCTGATCCTTACCCTACCTGGGGTGTCCACAGAGCATTTCCGCGAACTCTAGTTGAAGTGCTCTGGGCAATGGATTTTGACATGTTACCCAAATCAAAAGGAATGACTGGGAAACAATCAAGACAACAGATAGAAGCACTTGCATTTGAATGAGTTTCAAGCATGCTTGGGTACTCGTGTGATCTGAGTGACTCAGTTTTGGAATACAACTGTCGCGTGGTACACCGCGACCTCCAGGCACCCCGGAGTTTCTGAAAAAAAATTTTCTGCGATTTTCACGAAACCACTTTTCTTCAACTTGAATTGGGCTAAAAATCCATCCCTGAAAATAAAAATTCTCTGAGTAGTGTGGAAATGCTGATTCTTACCCTACCTGGGGTGTCCACAGAGCATTTCCGCGAACTCTAGTTGAAGTGCTCTGGGCATGGGATTTTGACATGTTACCCAAACCAAAAGGAATGAGTGGGAAACAATCAAGACTACAGATAGAAGCACTTGCATTTGAAAGAGTTTCAAGCATGCTTGGGTACTCGTGTGATCTGAGTGACTCAGTTTTGGAATACAACTGTCGCGTGGTACACCGTGACCTCCAGGCATCCCGGAGTTTCTGAAAAAAAATTTTCTGCGATTTTCACGAAACCACTTTTCTTCAACTTGAATTGGGCTAAAAATCCATCCCTGAAAATAAAAATTCTCTGAGTAGTGTGGAAATGCTGATCCTTACCCTACCTGGGGTGTCCACAGAGCATTTCCGCGAACTCTAGTTGAAGTGCTCTGGGCAATGGATTTTGACATGTTACCCAAATCAAAAGGAATGACTGGGAAACAATCAAGACAACAGATAGAAGCACTTGCATTTGAATGAGTTTCAAGCATGCTTGGGTACTCGTGTGATCTGAGTGACTCAGTTTTGGAATACAACTGTCGCGTGGTACACCGCGACCTCCAGGCACCCCGGAGTTTCTGAAAAAAAATTTTCTGCGATTTTCACGAAACCACTTTTCTTCAACTTGAATTGGGCTAAAAATCCATCCCTGAAAATAAAAATTCTCTGAGTAGTGTGGAAATGCTGATTCTTACCCTACCTGGGGTGTCCACAGAGCATTTCCGCGAACTCTAGTTGAAGTGCTCTGGGCATGGGATTTTGACATGTTACCCAAACCAAAAGGAATGAGTGGGAAACAATCAAGACTACAGATAGAAGCACTTGCATTTGAAAGAGTTTCAAGCATGCTTGGGTACTCGTGTGATCTGAGTGACTCAGTTTTGGAATACAACTGTCGCGTGGTACACCGTGACCTCCAGGCATCCCGGAGTTTCTGAAAAAAAATTTTCTGCGATTCTCACGAAACCACTTTTCTTCAACTTGAATTGGGCTAAAAATCCATCCCTGAAAATAAAAATTCTCTGAGTAGTGTGGAAATGCTGATCCTTATCCTACCTGGGGTGTCCACAGAGCATTTCCGCGAACTCTAGTTGAAGTGCTCTGGGCAATTGGTTTTGACATGTTACCCAAACCAAAAGGAATGAGTGGGAAACAATCAAGACTACAGATAGAAGCACTTGCATTTGAAAGAGTTTCAAGCATGCTTGGGTACTCGTGTGATCTGAGTGACTCAGTTTTGGAATACAACTGTCGCGTGGTACACCGCGACCTCCAGGCACCCCGGAGTTTCTGAAAAAAAATTTTCTGCGATTTTCACGAAACCACTTTTCTTCAACTTGAATTGGGCTAAAAATCCATCCCTGAAAATAAAAATTCTCTGAGTAGTGTGGAAATGCTGATCCTTATCCAACCTGGGGTGTCCACAGAGCATTTCCGCGAACTCTAGTTGAAGTGCTCTGGGCATGGGATTTTGACATGTTACCCAAACCAAAAGGAATGAGTGGGAAACAATCAAGACTACAGATAGAAGCACTTGCATTTGAAAGAGTTTCAAGCATGCTTGGGTACTCGTGTGATCTGAGTGACTCAGTTTTGGAATACAACTGTCGCGTGGTACACCGTGACCTCCAGGCATCCCGGAGTTTCTGAAAAAAAAATTTCTGTGATTTTCACGAAACCACTTTTCTTCAACTTGAATTGGGCTAAAAATCCATCCCTGAAAATAAAAATTCTCTGAGTAGTGTGGAAATGCTGATCCTTACCCTACCTGGGGTGTCCACAGAGCATTTCCGCGAACTCTAGTTGAAGTGCTCTGGGCAATGGATTTTGACATGTTACCCAAATCAAAAGGAATGACTGGGAAACAATCAAGACAACAGATAGAAGCACTTGCATTTGAATGAGTTTCAAGCATGCTTGGGTACTCGTGTGATCTGAGTGACTCAGTTTTGGAATACAACTGTCGCGTGGTACACCGCGACCTCCAGGCACCCCGGAGTTTCTGAAAAAAAATTTTCTGCGATTTTCACGAAACCACTTTTCTTCAACTTGAATTGGGCTAAAAATCCATCCCTGAAAATAAAAATTCTCTGAGTAGTGTGGAAATGCTGATCCTTACCCTACCTGGGGTGTCCACAGAGCATTTCCGCGAACTCTAGTTGAAGTGCTCTGGGCATGGGATTTTGACATGTTACCCAAACCAAAAGGAATGAGTGGGAAACAATCAAGACTACAGATAGAAGCACTTGCATTTGAAAGAGTTTCAAGCATGCTTGGGTACTCGTGTGATCTGAGTGACTCAGTTTTGGAATACAACTGTCGCGTGGTACACCGCGACCTCCAGGGACCCCGGAGTTTCTGAAAAACAATTTTCTGCGATTTTCACGAAACCACTTTTCTTCAACTTGAATTGGGTTAAAAATCCTTCCCTGAAAATAAAAATTCTCTGAGTAGTGTGGAAATGCTGATCCTTACCCTACCTGGGGTGTCCACTGAGCACTTCCGCAAACTCTAGTTGAAGTGCTCTGGGTAATGGATTTTGACATGTTACCCAATTCAAAAGGAATGAGTGGGAAACAATCAAGACTACAGATAGAAGCACTTGCATTTGAAAGAGTTTCAAGCATGCTTGGGTACTCGTGTGATCTGAGTGACTCAGTTTTGGAATACAACTGTCGCGTGGTACACCGCGACCTCCAGGCACCCCGGAGTTTCTGAAAAAAAAGTTTCTGCGATTTTCACGAAACCACTTTTCTTCAACTTGAATTGGGCTAAAAATCCATCCCTGAAAATAAAAATTCTCTGAGTAGTGTGGAAATGCTGATCCTTACCCAACCTGGGGTGTCCACAGAGCATTTCCGCGAACTCTAGTTGAAGTGCTCTGGGCATGGGATTTTGACATGTTACCCAAACCAAAAGGAATGAGTGGGAAACAATCAAGACTACAGATAGAAGCACTTGCATTTGAAAGAGTTTCAAGCATGCTTGGGTACTCGTGTGATCTGAGTGACTCAGTTTTGGAATACAACTGTCGCGTGGTACACCGTGACCTCCAGGCATCCCGGAGTTTCTGAAAAAAAAATTTCTGCGATTTTCACGAAACCACTTTTCTTCAACTTGAATTGGGCTAAAAATCCATCCCTGAAAATAAAAATTCTCTGAGTAGTGTGGAAATGCTGATCCTTACCCTACCTGGGGTGACCTCTGAGCATTTCCACAAACTCTAGTTGAAGTGCTCTGGGCATGGGATTTTGACATGTTACCCAAATCAAAAGGAATGACTGGGAAACAATCAAGACAACAGATAGAAGCACTTGCATTTGAATGAGTTTCAAGCATGCTTGGGTACTCGTGTGATCTGAGTGACTCAGTTTTGGAATACAACTGTCGCGTGGTACACCGCGACCTCCAGGCACCCTGGAGTTTCTGAAAAAAAATTTTCTGCGATTTTCACGAAACCACTTTTCTTCAACTTGAATTGGGCTAAAAATCCATCCCTGAAAATGAAAATTCTCTGAGTAGTGTGGAAATGCTGATCCTTACCCTACCTGGGGTGTCCTCTGAGCATTTCCACAAACTCTAGTTGAAGTGCTCTGGGCATGGGATTTTGACATGTTACCCAAACCAAAAGGAATGAGTGGGAAACAATCAAGACTACAGATAGAAGCACTTGCATTTGAAAGAGTTTCAAGCATGCTTGGGTACTCGTGTGATCTGAGTTACTCAGTTTTGGAATACAACTGTCGCGTGGTACACCGTGACCTCCAGGCACCCCGGAGTTTCTGAAAAACAATTTTCTGCGATTTTCACGAAACCACTTTTCTTCAACTTGAATTGGGCTAAAAATCCATCCCTGAAAATAAAAATTCTCTGAGTAGTGTGGAAATGCTGATCCTTACCCTACCTGGGGTGTCCACAGAGCATTTCCGCGAACTCTAGTTGAAGTGCTCTGGGCATGGGATTTTGACATGTTACCCAAACCAAAAGGAATGAGTGGGAAACAATCAAGACTACAGATAGAAGCACTTGCATTTGAAATAGTTTCAAGCATGCTTGGGTACTCGTGTGATCTGAGTGACTCAGTTTTGGAATACAACTGTCGCGTGGTACACCGCGACCTCCAGGCACCCCGGAGTTTCTGAAAAAAAATTTTCTGCGATTTTCACGAAACCACTTTTCTTCAACTTGAATTGGGCTAAAAATCCATCCCTGAAAATAAAAATTCTCTGAGTAGTGTGGAAATGCTGATCCTTACCCTACCTGGGGTGTCCACTGAGCATTTCCGCAAACTCTAGTTGAAGTGCTCTGGGCAATGGATTTTGACATGTTACCCAAACCAAATGGAATGAGTGGGAAACAATCAAGACAACAGATAGAAGCACTTGCATTTGAAAGAGTTTCAAGCATGCTTGGGTACTCGTGTGATCTGAGTGACTCAGTTTTGGAATACAACTGTCGCGTGGTACACCGCGACCTCCAGGCACCCCGGAGTTTCTGAAAAAAAAGTTTCTGCGATTTTCACGAAACCACTTTTCTTCAACTTGAATTGGGCTAAAAATCCATCCCTGAAAATAAAAATTCTCTGAGTAGTGTGGAAATGCTGATCCTTACCCAACCTGGGGTGTCCACAGAGCATTTCCGCGAACTCTAGTTGAAGTGCTCTGGGCATGGGATTTTGACATGTTACCCAAACCAAAAGGAATGAGTGGGAAACAATCAAGACTACAGATAGAAGCACTTGCATTTGAAAGAGTTTCAAGCATGCTTGGGTACTCGTGTGATCTGAGTGACTCAGTTTTGGAATACAACTGTCGCGTGGTACACCGTGACCTCCAGGCATCCCGGAGTTTCTGAAAAAAAAATTTCTGCGATTTTCACGAAACCACTTTTCTTCAACTTGAATTGGGCTAAAAATCCATCCCTGAAAATAAAAATTCTCTGAGTAGTGTGGAAATGCTGATCCTTACCCTACCTGGGGTGACCTCTGAGCATTTTCACAAACTCTAGTTGAAGTGCTCTGGGCATGGGATTTTGACATGTTACCCAAATCAAAAGGAATGACTGGGAAACAATCAAGACAACAGATAGAAGCACTTGCATTTGAATGAGTTTCAAGCATGCTTGGGTACTCGTGTGATCTGAGTGACTCAGTTTTGGAATACAACTGTCGCGTGGTACACCGCGACCTCCAGGCACCCTGGAGTTTCTGAAAAAAAATTTTCTGCGATTTTCACGAAACCACTTTTCTTCAACTTGAATTGGGCTAAAAATCCATCCCTGAAAATGAAAATTCTCTGAGTAGTGTGGAAATGCTGATCCTTACCCTACCTGGGGTGTCCTCTGAGCATTTCCACAAACTCTAGTTGAAGTGCTCTGGGCATGGGATTTTGACATGTTACCCAAACCAAAAGGAATGAGTGGGAAACAATCAAGACTACAGATAGAAGCACTTGCATTTGAAAGAGTTTCAAGCATGCTTGGGTACTCGTGTGATCTGAGTTACTCAGTTTTGGAATACAACTGTCGCGTGGTACACCGTGACCTCCAGGCACCCCGGAGTTTCTGAAAAACAATTTTCTGCGATTTTCACGAAACCACTTTTCTTCAACTTGAATTGGGCTAAAAATCCATCCCTGAAAATAAAAATTCTCTGAGTAGTGTGGAAATGCTGATCCTTACCCTACCTGGGGTGTCCACAGAGCATTTCCGCGAACTCTAGTTGAAGTGCTCTGGGCATGGGATCTTGACATGTTACCCAAACCAAAAGGAATGAGTGGGAAACAATCAAGACTACAGATAGAAGCACTTGCATTTGAAATAGTTTCAAGCATGCTTGGGTACTCGTGTGATCTGAGTGACTCAGTTTTGGAATACAACTGTCGCGTGGTACACCGCGACCTCCAGGCACCCCGGAGTTTCTGAAAAAAAATTTTCTGCGATTTTCACGAAACCACTTTTCTTCAACTTGAATTGGGCTAAAAATCCATCCCTGAAAATAAAAATTCTCTGAGTAGTGTGGAAATGCTGATCCTTACCCTACCTGGGGTGTCCACTGAGCATTTCCGCAAACTCTAGTTGAAGTGCTCTGGGCAATGGATTTTGACATGTTACCCAAACCAAATGGAATGAGTGGGAAACAATCAAGACAACAGATAGAAGCACTTGCATTTGAAAGAGTTTCAAGCATGCTTGGGTACTCGTGTGATCTGAGTGACTCAGTTTTGGAATACAACTGTCGCGTGGTACACCGCGACCTCCAGGCACCCCGGAGTTTCTGAAAAAAAATTTTCTGCGATTTTCACGAAACCACTTTTCTTCAACTTGAATTGGGCTAAAAATCCATCCCTGAAAATAAAAATTCTCTGAGTAGTGTGGAAATGCTGATCCTTACCCTACCTGGGGTGTCCACTGAGCATTTCCGCAAACTCCAGTTGAAGTGCTCTGGGCATGGGATTTTGACATGTTACCCAAACCAAAAGGAATGAGTGGAAAACAATCAAGACTACAGATAGAAGCACTTGCATTTGAATGAGTTTCAAGCATGCTTGGGTACTCGTGTGATCTGAGTGACTCAGTTTTGGAATACCACTGTCGCGTGGTACACCGCGACCTCCAGGCACCCCGGAGTTTCTGAAAAAAAATGTTCTGCGATTTTCACGAAACCACTTTTCTTCAACTTGAATTGGGCTAAAAATCCATCCCTGAAAATAAAAATTCTCTGAGTAGTGTGGAAATGCTGATCCTTACCCTACCTGGGGTGTCCTCTGAGCATTTCCACGAACTCTAGTTGAAGTGCTCTGGGCATGGGATTTTGACATGTTACCCAAACCAAAAGGAATGAGTGGGAAACAATCAAGACTACAGATAGAAGCACTTGCATTTGAAAGAGTTTCAAGCATGCTTGGGTACTCGTGTGATCTGAGTGACTCAGTTTTGGAATACAACTGTCGCGTGGTACACCGCGACCTCCAGGCACCCCGGAGTTTCTGAAAAAAAATTTTCTGCGATTTTCACGAAACCACTTTTCTTCAACTTGAATTGGGCTAAAAATCCATCCCTGAAAATAAAAATTCTCTGAGTAGTGTGGAAATGCTGATCCTTATCCAACCTGGGGTGTCCACAGAGCATTTCCGCGAACTCTAGTTGAAGTGCTCTGGGCATGGGATTTTGACATGTTACCCAAACCAAAAGGAATGAGTGGGAAACAATCAAGACTACAGATAGAAGCACTTGCATTTGAAAGAGTTTCAAGCATGCTTGGGTACTCGTGTGCTCTGAGTGACTCAGTTTTGGAATACAACTGTCGCGTGGTACACCGTGACCTCCAGGCATCCCGGAGTTTCTGAAAAAAAATTTTCTGCGATTTTCACGAAACCACTTTTCTTCAACTTGAATTGGGCTAAAAATCCATCCCTGAAAATAAAAATTCTCTGAGTAGTGTGGAAATGCTGATCCTTACCCTACCTGGGGTGTCCTCTGAGCATTTCCACGAACTCTAGTTGAAGTGCTCTGGGCATGGGATTTTGACATGTTACCCAAACCAAAAGGAATGAGTGGGAAACAATCAAGACTACAGATAGAAGCACTTGCATTTGAAAGAGTTTCAAGCATGCTTGGGTACTCGTGTGATCTGAGTGACTCAGTTTTGGAATACAACTGTCGCGTGGTACACCGCGACCTCCAGGGACCCCGGAGTTTCTGAAAAAAAATTTTCTGCGATTTTCACTAAACCACTTTTCTTCAACTTGAATTGGGCTAAAAATCCATCCCTGAAAATAAAAATTCTCTGAGTAGTGTGGAAATGCTGATCCTTACCCTACCTGGGGTGTCCACTGAGCATTTCCGCAAACTCTAGTTGAAGTGCTCTGGGCAATGGATTTTGACATGTTACCCAAACCAAAAGGAATGAGTGGGAAACAATCAAGACTACAGATAGAAGCACTTGCATTTGAAAGAGTTTCAAGCATGCTTGGGTACTCGTGTGATCTGAGTGACTCGGTTTTGGAATACAACTGTCGCGTGGTACACCGCGACCTCCAGGCACCCCGGAGTTTCTGAAAAAAAATTTTCTGCGATTTTCACGAAACCACTTTTCTTCAACTTGAATTGGGCTAAAAATCCATCCCTGAAAATAAAAATTCTCTGAGTAGTGTGGAAATGCTGATCCTTATCCAACCTGGGGTGTCCACAGAGCATTTCCGCGAACTCTAGTTGAAGTGCTCTGGGCATGGGATTTTGACATGTTACCCAAACCAAAAGGAATGAGTGGGAAACAATCAAGACTACAGATAGAAGCACTTGCATTTGAAAGAGTTTCAAGCATGCTTGGGTACTCGTGTGATCTGAGTGACTCAGTTTTGGAATACAACTGTCGCGTGGTACACCGTGACCTCCAGGCATCCCGGAGTTTCTGAAAAAAAAATTTCTGCGATTTTCACGAAACCACTTTTCTTCAACTTGAATTGGGCTAAAAATCCATCCCTGAAAATAAAAATTCTCTGAGTAGTGTGGAAATGCTGATCCTTACCCTACCTGGGGTGTCCTCTGAGCATTTCCACAAACTCTAGTTGAAGTGCTCTGGGCATGGGATTTTGACATGTTACCCAAACCAATAGGAATGAGTGGGAAACAATCAAGACTACAGATAGAAGCACTTGCATTTGAAAGAGTTTCAAGCATGCTTGGGTACTCGTGTGATCTGAGTGACTCAGTTTTGGAATACAACTGTCGCGTGGTACACCGCGACCTCCAGGCACCCCGGAGTTTCTGAAAAAAAAATTTCTGCGATTTTCACGAAACCACTTTTCTTCAACTTGAATTGGGCTAAAAATCCATCCCTGAAAATAAAAATTCTCTGAGTAGTGTGGAAATGCTGATCCTTACCCTACCTGGGGTGTCCACAGAGCATTTCCGCGAACTCTAGTTGAAGTGCTCTGGGCATGGGATTTTGACATGTTACCCAAACCAAAAGGAATGAGTGGGAAACAATCAAGACTACAGATAGAAGCACTTGCATTTGAAAGAGTTTCAAGCATGCTTGGGTACTCGTGTGATCTGAGTGACTCAGTTTTGGAATACAACTGTCGCGTGGTACACCGTGACCTCCAGGCATCCCGGAGTTTCTGAAAAAAAATTTTCTGCGATTTTCACGAAACCACTTTTCTTCAACTTGAATTGGGCTAAAAATCCATCCCTGAAAATAAAAATTCTCTGAGTAGTGTGGAAATGCTGATCCTTACCCTACCTGGGGTGTCCACAGAGCATTTCCGCGAACTCTAGTTGAAGTGCTCTGGGCAATGGATTTTGACATGTTACCCAAATCAAAAGGAATGACTGGGAAACAATCAAGACAACAGATAGAAGCACTTGCATTTGAATGAGTTTCAAGCATGCTTGGGTACTCGTGTGATCTGAGTGACTCAGTTTTGGAATACAACTGTCGCGTGGTACACCGCGACCTCCAGGCACCCCGGAGTTTCTGAAAAAAAATTTTCTGCGATTTTCACGAAACCACTTTTCTTCAACTTGAATTGGGCTAAAAATCCATCCCTGAAAATAAAAATTCTCTGAGTAGTGTGGAAATGCTGATCCTTACCCTACCTGGGGTGTCCACAGAGCATTTCCGCGAACTCTAGTTGAAGTGCTCTGGGCATGGGATTTTGACATGTTACCCAAACCAAAAGGAATGAGTGGGAAACAATCAAGACTACAGATAGAAGCACTTGCATTTGAAAGAGTTTCAAGCATGCTTGGGTACTCGTGTGATCTGAGTGACTCAGTTTTGGAATACAACTGTCGCGTGGTACACCGTGACCTCCAGGCATCCCGGAGTTTCTGAAAAAAAATTTTCTGCGATTCTCACGAAACCACTTTTCTTCAACTTGAATTGGGCTAAAAATCCATCCCTGAAAATAAAAATTCTCTGAGTAGTGTGGAAATGCTGATCCTTACCCTACCTGGGGTGTCCACTGAGCATTTCCGCAAACTCTAGTTGAAGTGCTCTGGGCATGGGATTTTGACATGTTACCCAAACCAAAAGGAATGAGTGGGAAACAATCAAGACTACAGATAGAAGCACTTGCATTTGAATGAGTTTCAAGCATGCTTGGGTACTCGTGTGATCTGAGTGGCTCAGTTTTGGAATACCACTGTCGCGTGGTACACCGCGACCTCCACGCACCCCGGAGTTTCTGAAAAAAAATGTTCTGCGATTTTCACGAAACCACTTTTCTTCAACTTGAATTGGGCTAAAAATCCATCCCTGAAAATAAAAATTCTCTGAGTAGTGTGGAAATGCTGATCCTTACCCTACCTGGGGTGTCCTCTGAGCATTTCCACGAACTCTAGTTGAAGTGCTCTGGGCATGGGATTTTGACATGTTACCCAAACCAAAAGGAATGAGTGGGAAACAATCAAGACTACAGATAGAAGCACTTGCATTTGAAAGAGTTTCAAGCATGCTTGGGTACTCGTGTGATCTGAGTGACTCAGTTTTGGAATACAACTGTCGCGTGGTACACCGTGACCTCCAGGCATCCCGGAGTTTCTGAAAAAAAAATTTCTGCGATTTTCACGAAACCACTTTTCTTCAACTTGAATTGGGCTAAAAATCCATCCCTGAAAATAAAAATTCTCTGAGTAGTGTGGAAATGCTGATCCTTATCCAACCTGGGGTGTCCACAGAGCATTTCCGCGAACTCTAGTTGAAGTGCTCTGGGCATGGGATTTTGACATGTTACCCAAACCAAAAGGAATGAGTGGGAAACAATCAAGACTACAGATAGAAGCACTTGCATTTGAAAGAGTTTCAAGCATGCTTGGGTACTCGTGTGATCTGAGTGACTCAGTTTTGGAATACAACTGTCGCGTGGTACACCGTGACCTCCAGGCATCCCGGAGATTCTGAAAAAAAAATTTCTGCGATTTTCACGAAACCACTTTTCTTCAACTTGAATTGGGCTAAAAATCCATCCCTGAAAATAAAAATTCTCTGAGTAGTGTGGAAATGCTGATCCTTACCCTACCTGGGGTGTCCACAGAGCATTTCCGCGAACTCTAGTTGAAGTGCTCTGGGCAATGGATTTTGACATGTTACCCAAACCAAAAGGAATGAGTGGGAAACAATCAAGACTACAGATAGAAGCACTTGCATTTGAAAGAGTTTCAAGCATGCTTGGGTACTCGTGTGATCTGAGTGACTCAGTTTTGGAATACAACTGTCGCGTGGTACACCGCGACCTCCAGGCACCCCGGAGTTTCTGAAAAAAAATTTTCTGCGATTTTCACGAAACCACTTTTCTTCAACTTGAATTGGGCTAAAAATCCATCCCTGAAAATAAAAATTCTCTGAGTAGTGTGGAAATGCTGATCCTTATCCAACCTGGGGTGTCCACAGAGCATTTCCGCGAACTCTAGTTGAAGTGCTCTGGGCATGGGATTTTGACATGTTACCCAAACCAAAAGGAATGAGTGGGAAACAATCAAGACTACAGATAGAAGCACTTGCATTTGAAAGAGTTTCAAGCATGCTTGGGTACTCGTGTGATCTGAGTGACTCAGTTTTGGAATACAACTGTCGCGTGGTACACCGTGACCTCCAGGCATCCCGGAGTTTCTGAAAAAAAATTTTCTGCGATTTTCACGAAACCACTTTTTTTCAACTTGAATTGGGCTAAAAATCCATCCCTGAAAATAAAAATTCTCTGAGTAGTGTGGAAATGCTGATCCTTACCCTACCTGGGGTGTCCTCTGAGCATTTCCACGAACTCTAGTTGAAGTGCTCTGGGCATGGGATTTTGACATGTTACCCAAACCAAAAGGAATGAGTGGGAAACAATCAAGACTACAGATAGAAGCACTTGCATTTGAAAGAGTTTCAAGCATGCTTGGGTACTCGTGTGATCTGAGTGACTCAGTTTTGGAATACAACTGTCGCGTGGTACACCGCGACCTCCAGGGACCCCGGAGTTTCTGAAAAAAAATTTTCTGCGATTTTCACTAAACCACTTTTCTTCAACTTGAATTGGGCTAAAAATCCATCCCTGAAAATAAAAATTCTCTGAGTAGTGTGGAAATGCTGATCCTTACCCTACCTGGGGTGTCCACTGAGCATTTCCGCAAACTCTAGTTGAAGTGCTCTGGGCAATGGATTTTGACATGTTACCCAAACCAAAAGGAATGAGTGGGAAACAATCAAGACTACAGATAGAAGCACTTGCATTTGAAAGAGTTTCAAGCATGCTTGGGTACTCGTGTGATCTGAGTGACTCAGTTTTGGAATACAACTGTCGCGTGGTACACCGCGACCTCCAGGCACCCCTGAGTTTCTGAAAAAAAATTTTCTGCGATTTTCACGAAACCACTTTTCTTCAACTTGAATTGGGCTAAAAATCCATCCCTGAAAATAAAAATTCTCTGAGTAGTGTGGAAATGCTGATCCTTACCCTACCTGGGGTGTCCACTGAGCATTTCCGCAAACTCTAGTTGAAGTGCTCTGGGCAATGGATTTTGACATGTTACCCAAACCAAATGGAATGAGTGGGAAACAATCAAGACAACAGATAGAAGCACTTGCATTTGAAAGAGTTTCAAGCATGCTTGGGTACTCGTGTGATCTGAGTGACTCAGTTTTGGAATACAACTGTCGCGTGGTACACCGTGACCTCCAGGCATCCCGGAGTTTCTGAAAAAAAATTTTCTGCGATTTTCACGAAACCACTTTTCTTCAACTTGAATTGGGCTAAAAATCCATCCCTGAAAATAAAAATTCTCTGAGTAGTGTGGAAATGCTGATCCTTACCCTACCTGGGGTGTCCACAGAGCATTTCCGCGAACTCTAGTTGAAGTGCTCTGGGCAATGGATTTTGACATGTTACCCAAATCAAAAGGAATGACTGGGAAACAATCAAGACAACAGATAGAAGCACTTGCATTTGAATGAGTTTCAAGCATGCTTGGGTACTCGTGTGATCTGAGTGACTCAGTTTTGGAATACAACTGTCGCGTGGTACACCGCGACCTCCAGGCACCCCGGAGTTTCTGAAAAAAATTTTTTTGCGATTTTCACGAAACCACTTTTCTTCAACTTGAATTGGGCTAAAAATCCATCCCTGAAAATAAAAATTCTCTGAGTAGTGTGGAAATGCTGATCCTTACCCTACCTGGGGTGTCCACAGAGCATTTCCGCGAACTCTAGTTGAAGTGCTCTGGGCATGGGATTTTGACATGTTACCCAAACCAAAAGGAATGAGTGGGAAACAATCAAGACTACAGATAGAAGCACTTGCATTTGAAAGAGTTTCAAGCATGCTTGGGTACTCGTGTGATCTGAGTGACTCAGTTTTGGAATACAACTGTCGCGTGGTACACCGTGACCTCCAGGCATCCCGGAGTTTCTGAAAAAAAATTTTCTGCGATTCTCACGAAACCACTTTTCTTCAACTTGAATTGGGCTAAAAATCCATCCCTGAAAATAAAAATTCTCTGAGTAGTGTGGAAATGCTGATCCTTACCCTACCTGGGGTGTCCACTGAGCATTTCCGCAAACTCTAGTTGAAGTGCTCTGGGCATGGGATTTTGACATGTTACCCAAACCAAAAGGAATGAGTGGGAAACAATCAAGACTACAGATAGAAGCACTTGCATTTGAATGAGTTTCAAGCATGCTTGGGTACTCGTGTGATCTGAGTGGCTCAGTTTTGGAATACCACTGTCGCGTGGTACACCGCGACCTCCACGCACCCCGGAGTTTCTGAAAAAAAATGTTCTGCGATTTTCACGAAACCACTTTTCTTCAACTTGAATTGGGCTAAAAATCCATCCCTGAAAATAAAAATTCTCTGAGTAGTGTGGAAATGCTGATCCTTACCCTACCTGGGGTGTCCTCTGAGCATTTCCACGAACTCTAGTTGAAGTGCTCTGGGCATGGGATTTTGACATGTTACCCAAACCAAAAGGAATGAGTGGGAAACAATCAAGACTACAGATAGAAGCACTTGCATTTGAAAGAGTTTCAAGCATGCTTGGGTACTCGTGTGATCTGAGTGACTCAGTTTTGGAATACAACTGTCGCGTGGTACACCGTGACCTCCAGGCATCCCGGAGTTTCTGAAAAAAAAATTTCTGCGATTTTCACGAAACCACTTTTCTTCAACTTGAATTGGGCTAAAAATCCATCCCTGAAAATAAAAATTCTCTGAGTAGTGTGGAAATGCTGATCCTTATCCAACCTGGGGTGTCCACAGAGCATTTCCGCGAACTCTAGTTGAAGTGCTCTGGGCATGGGATTTTGACATGTTACCCAAACCAAAAGGAATGAGTGGGAAACAATCAAGACTACAGATAGAAGCACTTGCATTTGAAAGAGTTTCAAGCATGCTTGGGTACTCGTGTGATCTGAGTGACTCAGTTTTGGAATACAACTGTCGCGTGGTACACCGTGACCTCCAGGCATCCCGGAGTTTCTGAAAAAAAAATTTCTGCGATTTTCACGAAACCACTTTTCTTCAACTTGAATTGGGCTAAAAATCCATCCCTGAAAATAAAAATTCTCTGAGTAGTGTGGAAATGCTGATCCTTACCCTACCTGGGGTGTCCACAGAGCATTTCCGCGAACTCTAGTTGAAGTGCTCTGGGCAATGGATTTTGACATGTTACCCAAACCAAAAGGAATGAGTGGGAAACAATCAAGACTACAGATAGAAGCACTTGCATTTGAAAGAGTTTCAAGCATGCTTGGGTACTCGTGTGATCTGAGTGACTCAGTTTTGGAATACAACTGTCGCGTGGTACACCGCGACCTCCAGGCACCCCGGAGTTTCTGAAAAAAAATTTTCTGCGATTTTCACGAAACCACTTTTCTTCAACTTGAATTGGGCTAAAAATCCATCCCTGAAAATAAAAATTCTCTGAGTAGTGTGGAAATGCTGATCCTTATCCAACCTGGGGTGTCCACAGAGCATTTCCGCGAACTCTAGTTGAAGTGCTCTGGGCATGGGATTTTGACATGTTACCCAAACCAAAAGGAATGAGTGGGAAACAATCAAGACTACAGATAGAAGCACTTGCATTTGAAAGAGTTTCAAGCATGCTTGGGTACTCGTGTGATCTGAGTGACTCAGTTTTGGAATACAACTGTCGCGTGGTACACCGTGACCTCCAGGCATCCCGGAGTTTCTGAAAAAAAATTTTCTGCGATTTTCACGAAACCACTTTTTTTCAACTTGAATTGGGCTAAAAATCCATCCCTGAAAATAAAAATTCTCTGAGTAGTGTGGAAATGCTGATCCTTATCCTACCTGGGGTGTCCACAGAGCATTTCCGCGAACTCTAGTTGAAGTGCTCTGGGCAATGGATTTTGACATGTTACCCAAATCAAAAGGAATGAGTGGGAAACAATCAAGACAACAGATAGAAGCACTTGCATTTGAATGAGTTTCAAGCATGCTTGGGTACTCGTGTGATCTGAGTGACTCAGTTTTGGAATACAACTGTCGCGTGGTACACCGCGACCTCCAGGCACCCCGGAGTTTCTGAAAAAAAATTTTCTGTGATTTTCACGAAACCACTTTTCTTCAACTTGAATTGGGCTAAAAATCCATCCCTGAAAATAAAAATTCTCTGAGTAGTGTGGAAATGCTGATCCTTAACCTACCTGGGGTGTCCACAGAGCATTTCCGCGAACTCTAGTTGAAGTGCTCTGGGCATGGGATTTTGACATGTTACCCAAAGCAAAAGGAATGAGTGGGAAACAATCAAGACTACAGATAGAAGCACTTGCATTTGAAAGAGTTTCAAGCATGCTTGGGTACTCGTGTGATCTGAGTGACTCAGTTTTGGAATACAACTGTCGCGTGGTACACCGTGACCTCCAGGCATCCCGGAGTTTCTGAAAAAAAATTTTCTGCGATTTTCACGAAACCACTTTTCTTCAACTTGAATTGGGCTAAAAATCCATTCCTGAAAATAAAAATTCTCTGAGTAGTGTGGAAATGCTGATCCTTTCCCTACCTGGGGTGTCCACAGAGCATTTCCGCGAACTCTAGTTGAAGTGCTCTGGGCATGGGATTTTGACATGTTACCCAAACCAAAAGGAATGAGTGGGAAACAATCAAGACTACAGATAGAAGCACTTGCATTTGAATGAGTTTCAAGCATGCTTGGGTACTCGTGTGATCTGAGTGACTCAGTTTTGGAATACAACTGTCGCGTGGTACACCGCGACCTCCAGGCACCCCGGAGTTTCTGAAAAAAAAATTTCTGCGATTTTCACGAAACCACTTTTCTTCAACTTGAATTGGGCTAAAAATCCATCCCTGAAAATAAAAATTCTCTGAGTAGTGTGGAAATGCTGATCCTTACCCTACCTGGGGTGTCCTCTGAGCATTTCCACAAACTCTAGTTGAAGTGCTCTGGGCATGGGATTTTGACATGTTACCCAAACCAAAAGGAATGAGTGGGAAACAATCAAGACTACAGATAGAAGCACTTGCATTTGAATGAGTTTCAAGCATGCTTGGGTACTCGTGTGATCTGAGTGACTCAGTTTTGGAATACAACTGTCGCGTGGTACACCGCGACCTCCAGGCACCACGGAGTTTCTGAAAAAAAAATTTCTGCGATTTTCACGAAACCAATTTTCTTCAACTTGAATTGGGCTAAAAATCCATCCCTGAAAATAAAAATTCTCTGAGTAGTGTGGAAATGCTGATCCTTACCCTACCTGGGGTGTCCTCTGAGCATTTCCACGAACTCTAGTTGAAGTGCTCTGGGCATGGGATTTTGACATGTTACCCAAACCAAAAGGAATGAGTGGGAAACAATCAAGACTACAGATAGAAGCACTTACATTTGAATGAGTTTCAAGCATGCTTGGGTACTCATGTGATCTGAGTGACTCAGTTTTGGAATACAACTGTCGCGTGGTACACCGCGACCTCCATGGACCCCGGAGTTTCTGAAAAAAAATTTTCTGCGATTTTCACGAAACCACTTTTCTTCAACTTGAATTGGGTTAAAAATCCTTCCCTGAAAATAAAAATTCTCTGAGTAGTGTGGAAATGCTGATCCTTACCCTACCTGGGGTGTCCACTGAGCACTTCCGCAAACTCTAGTTGAAGTGCTCTGGGTAATGGATTTTGACATGTTACCCAATTCAAAAGGAATGAGTGGGAAACAATCAAGACAACAGATAGAAGCACTTGCATTTGAAAGAGTTTCAAGCATGGTTGGGTACTCGTGTGATCTGAGTGACTCAGTTTTGGAATACAACTGTCGCGTGGTACACCGCGACCTCCAGGCACCCCGGAGTTTCTGAAAAAAAAGTTTCTGCGATTTTCACGAAACCACTTTTCTTCAACTTGAATTGGGCTAAAAATCCATCCCTGAAAATAAAAATTCTCTGAGTAGTGTGGAAATGCTGATCATTACCCAACCTGGGGTGTCCACAGATCATTTCCGCGAACTCTAGTTGAAGTGCTCTGGGCATGGTTTTTTGACATGTTACCCAAACCAAAAGGAATGAGTGGGAAACAATCAAGACTACAGATAGAAGCACTTGCATTTGAAAGAGTTTCAAGCATGCTTGGGTACTCGTGTGATCTGAGTGACTCAGTTTTGGAATACAACTGTCGCGTGGTACACCGTGACCTCCAGGCATCCCGGAGTTTCTGAAAAAAAATTTTCTGCGATTTTCACGAAACCACTTTTCTTCAACTTGAATTGGGCTAAAAATCCATCCCTGAAAATAAAAATTCTCTGAGTAGTGTGGAAATGCTGATCCTTACCCTACCTGGGGTGACCTCTGAGCATTTCCACAAACTCTAGTTGAAGTGCTCTGGGCATGGGATTTTGACATGTTACCCAAATCAAAAGGAATGACTGGGAAACAATCAAGACAACAGATAGAAGCACTTGCATTTGAATGAGTTTCAAGCATGCTTGGGTACTCGTGTGATCTGAGTGACTCAGTTTTGGAATACAACTGTCGCGTGGTACACCGCGACCTCCAGGCACCCTGGAGTTTCTGAAAAAAAATTTTCTGCGATTTTCACGAAACCACTTTTCTTCAACTTGAATTGGGCTAAAAATCCATCCCTGAAAATGAAAATTCTCTGAGTAGTGTGGAAATGCTGATCCTTACCCTACCTGGGGTGTCCTCTGAGCATTTCCACAAACTCTAGTTGAAGTGCTCTGGGCATGGGATTTTGACATGTTACCCAAACCAAAAGGAATGAGTGGGAAACAATCAAGACTACAGATAGAAGCACTTGCATTTGAAAGAGTTTCAAGCATGCTTGGGTACTCGTGTGATCTGAGTTACTCAGTTTTGGAATACAACTGTCGCGTGGTACACCGTGACCTCCAGGCACCCCGGAGTTTCTGAAAAACAATTTCCTGCGATTTTCACGAAACCACTTTTCTTCAACTTGAATTGGGCTAAAAATCCATCCCTGAAAATAAAAATTCTCTGAGTAGTGTGGAAATGCTGATCCTTACCCTACCTGGGGTGTCCACAGAGCATTTCCGCGAACTCTAGTTGAAGTGCTCTGGGCATGGGATTTTGACATGTTACCCAAACCAAAAGGAATGAGTGGGAAACAATCAAGACTACAGATCGAAGCACTTGCATTTGAAAGAGTTTCAAGCATGCTTGGGTACTCGTGTGATCTGAGTGACTCAGTTTTGGAATACAACTGTCGCGTGGTACACCGCGACCTCCAGGCACCCCGGAGTTTCTGAAAAAAAATTTTCTGCGATTTTCACGAAACCACTTTTCTTCAACTTGAATTGGGCTAAAAATCCATCCCTGAAAATAAAAATTCTCTGAGTAGTGTGGAAATGCTGATCCTTACCCTACCTGGGGTGTCCACTGAGCATTTCCGCAAACTCTAGTTGAAGTGCTCTGGGCAATGGATTTTAACATGTTACCCAAACCAAATGGAATGAGTGGGAAACAATCAAGACAACAGATAGAAGCACTTGCATTTGAAAGAGTTTCAAGCATGCTTGGGTACTCGTGTGATCTGAGTGACTCAGTTTTGGAATACAACTGTCGCGTGGTACACCGCGACCTCCAGGCACCCCGGAGTTTCTGAAAAAAAATTTTCTGCGATTTTCACGAAACCACTTTTCTTCAACTTGAATTGGGCTAAAAATCCATCCCTGAAAATAAAAATTCTCTGAGTAGTGTGGAAATGCTGATCCTTACCCTACCTGGGGTGTCCACTGAGCATTTCCGCAAACTCTAGTTGAAGTGCTCTGGGCATGGGATTTTGACATGTTACCCAAACCAAAAGGAATGAGTGGGAAACAATCAAGACTACAGATCGAAGCACTTGCATTTGAATGAGTTTCAAGCATGCTTGGGTACTCGTGTGATCTGAGTGACTCAGTTTTGGAATACAACTGTCGCGTGGTACACCGCGACCTCCAGGCACCCCGGAGTTTCTGAAAAAAAATTTTCTGCGATTTTCACGAAACCACTTTTCTTCAACTTGAATTGGGCTAAAAATCCATCCCTGAAAATAAAAATTCTCTGAGTAGTGTGGAAATGCTGATCCTTACCCTACCTGGGGTGTCCACTGAGCATTTCCGCAAACTCTAGTTGAAGTGCTCTGGGCAATGGATTTTGACATGTTACCCAAACCAAATGGAATGAGTGGGAAACAATCAAGACAACAGATAGAAGCACTTGCATTTGAAAGAGTTTCAAGCATGCTTGGGTACTCGTGTGATCTGAGTGACTCAGTTTTGGAATACAACTGTCGCGTGGTACACCGCGACCTCCAGGCACCCCGGAGTTTCTGAAAAAAAATTTTCTGCGATTTTCACGAAACCACTTTTCTTCAACTTGAATTGGGCTAAAAATCCATCCCTGAAAATAAAAATTCTCTGAGTAGTGTGGAAATGCTGATCCTTACCCTACCTGGGGTGTCCACTGAGCATTTCCGCAAACTCTAGTTGAAGTGCTCTGGGCATGGGATTTTGACATGTTACCCAAACCAAAAGGAATGAGTGGGAAACAATCAAGACTACAGATAGAAGCACTTGCATTTGAATGAGTTTCAAGCATGCTTGGGTACTCGTGTGATCTGAGTGACTCAGTTTTGGAATACCACTGTCGCGTGGTACACCGCGACCTCCAGGCACCCCGGAGTTTCTGAAAAAAAATGTTCTGCGATTTTCACGAAACCACTTTTCTTCAACTTGAATTGGGCTAAAAATCCATCCCTGAAAATAAAAATTCTCTGAGTAGTGTGGAAATGCTGATCCTTACCCTACCTGGGGTGTCCTCTGAGCATTTCCACGAACTCTAGTTGAAGTGCTCTGGGCATGGGATTTTGACATGTTACCCAAACCAAAAGGAATGAGTGGGAAACAATCAAGACTACAGATAGAAGCACTTGCATTTGAAAGAGTTTCAAGCATGCTTGGGTACTCGTGTGATCTGAGTGACTCAGTTTTGGAATACAACTGTCGCGTGGTACACCGCGACCTCCAGGGACCCCGGAGTTTCTGAAAAAAAATTTTCTGCGATTTTCACGAAACCACTTTTCTTCAACTTGAATTGGGCTAAAAATCCATCCCTGAAAATAAAAATTCTCTGAGTAGTGTGGAAATGCTGATCCTTACCCTACCTGGGGTGTCCACTGAGCATTTCCGCAAACTCTAGTTGAAGTGCTCTGGGCAATGGATTTTGACATGTTACCCAAACCAAAAGGAATGAGTGGGAAACAATCAAGACTACAGATAGAAGCACTTGCATTTGAAAGAGTTTCAAGCATGCTTGGGTACTCGTGTGATCTGAGTGACTCAGTTTTGGAATACAACTGTCGCGTGGTACACCGCGACCTCCAGGCACCCCGGAGTTTCTGAAAAAAAATTTTCTGCGATTTTCACGAAACCACTTTTCATCAACTTGAAATGGGCTAAAAATCCATCCCTGAAAATAAAAATTATCTGAGTAGTGTGGAAATGCTGATCCTTATCCAACCTGGGGTGTCCACAGAGCATTTCCGCGAACTCTAGTTGAAGTGCTCTGGGCATGGGATTTTGACATGTTACCCAAACCAAAAGGAATGAGTGGGAAACAATCAAGACTACAGATAGAAGCACTTGCATTTGAAAGAGTTTCAAGCATGCTTGGGTACTCGTGTGATCTGAGTGACTCAGTTTTGGAATACAACTGTCGCGTGGTACACCGTGACCTCCAGGCATCCCGGAGTTTCTGAAAAAAAAATTTCTGCGATTTTCACGAAACCACTTTTCTTCAACTTGAATTGGGCTAAAAATCCATCCCTGAAAATAAAAATTCTCTGAGTAGTGTGGAAATGCTGATCCTTACCCTACTTGGGGTGTCCTCTGAGCATTTCCACAAACTCTAGTTGAAGTGCTCTGGGCATGGGATTTTGACATGTTACCCAAACCAAAAGGAATGAGTGGGAAACAATCAAGACTACAGATAGAAGCACTTGGATTTGAAAGAGTTTCAAGCATGCTTGGGTACTCGTGTGATCTGAGTGACTCAGTTTTGGAATACAACTGTCGCGTGGTACACCGTGACCTCCAGGCATCCCGGAGTTTCTGAAACAAAATTTTCTGCGATTTTCACGAAACCACTTTTCTTCAACTTGAATTGGGCTAAAAATCCATCCCTGAAAATAAAAATTCTCTGAGTAGTGTGGAAATGCTGATCCTTACCCTACCTGGGGTGTCCACAGAGCATTTCCGCGAACTCTAGTTGAAGTGCTCTGGGCAATGGATTTTGACATGTTACCCAAATCAAAAGGAATGACTGGGAAACAATCAAGACAACAGATAGAAGCACTTGCATTTGAATGAGTTTCAAGCATGCTTGGGTACTCGTGTGATCTGAGTGACTCAGTTTTGGAATACAACTGTCGCGTGGTACACCGCGACCTCCAGGCACCCCGGAGTTTCTGAAAAAAAATTTTCTGCGATTTTCACGAAACCACTTTTCTTCAACTTGAATTGGGCTAAAAATCCATCCCTGAAAATAAAAATTCTCTGAGTAGTGTGGAAATGCTGATTCTTACCCTACCTGGGGTGTCCACAGAGCATTTCCGCGAACTCTAGTTGAAGTGCTCTGGGCATGGGATTTTGACATGTTACCCAAACCAAAAGGAATGAGTGGGAAACAATCAAGACTACAGATAGAAGCACTTGCATTTGAAAGAGTTTCAAGCATGCTTGGGTACTCGTGTGATCTGAGTGACTCAGTTTTGGAATACAACTGTCGCGTGGTACACCGTGACCTCCAGGCATCCCGGAGTTTCTGAAAAAAAATTTTCTGCGATTTTCACGAAACCACTTTTCTTCAACTTGAATTGGGCTAAAAATCCATCCCTGAAAATAAAAATTCTCTGAGTAGTGTGGAAATGCTGATCCTTACCCTACCTGGGGTGTCCAGAGAGCATTTCCGCGAACTCTAGTTGAAGTGCTCTGGGCAATGGATTTTGACATGTTACCCAAATCAAAAGGAATGACTGGGAAACAATCAAGACAACAGATAGAAGCACTTGCATTTGAATGAGTTTCAAGCATGCTTGGGTACTCGTGTGATCTGAGTGACTCAGTTTTGGAATACAACTGTCGCGTGGTACACCGCGACCTCCAGGCACCCCGGAGTTTCTGAAAAAAAATTTTCTGCGATTTTCACGAAACCACTTTTCTTCAACTTGAATTGGGCTAAAAATCCATCCCTGAAAATAAAAATTCTCTGAGTAGTGTGGAAATGCTGATTCTTACCCTACCTGGGGTGTCCACAGAGCATTTCCGCGAACTCTAGTTGAAGTGCTCTGGGCATGGGATTTTGACATGTTACCCAAACCAAAAGGAATGAGTGGGAAACAATCAAGACTACAGGTAGAAGCACTTGCATTTGAAAGAGTTTCAAGCATGCTTGGGTACTCGTGTGATCTGAGTGACTCAGTTTTGGAATACAACTGTCGCGTGGTACACCGTGACCTCCAGGCATCCCGGAGTTTCTGAAAAAAAATTTTCTGCGATTCTCACGAAACCACTTTTCTTCAACTTGAATTGGGCTAAAAATCCATCCCTGAAAATAAAAATTCTCTGAGTAGTGTGGAAATGCTGATCCTTATCCTACCTGGGGTGTCCACAGAGCATTTCCGCGAACTCTAGTTGAAGTGCTCTGGGCAATGGATTTTGACATGTTACCCAAATCAAAAGGAATGAGTGGGAAACAATCAAGACAACAGATAGAAGCACTTGCATTTGAATGAGTTTCAAGCATGCTTGGGTACTCGTGTGATCTGAGTGACTCAGTTTTGGAATACAACTGTCGCGTGGTACACCGCGACCTCCAGGCACCCCGGAGTTTCTGAAAAAAAATTTTCTGTGATTTTCACGAAACCACTTTTCTTCAACTTGAATTGGGCTAAAAATCCATCCCTGAAAATAAAAATTCTCTGAGTAGTGTGGAAATGCTGATCCTTAACCTACCTGGGGTGTCCACAGAGCATTTCCGCGAACTCTAGTTGAAGTGCTCTGGGCATGGGATTTTGACATGTTACCCAAAGCAAAAGGAATGAGTGGGAAACAATCAAGACTACAGATAGAAGCACTTGCATTTGAAAGAGTTTCAAGCATGCTTGGGTACTCGTGTGATCTGAGTGACTCAGTTTTGGAATACAACTGTCGCGTGGTACACCGCGACCTCCAGGCACCCCGGAGTTTCTGAAAAAAAAGTTTCTGCGATTTTCACGAAACCACTTTTCTTCAACTTGAATTGGGCTAAAAATCCATCCCTGAAAATAAAAATTCTCTGAGTAGTGTGGAAATGCTGATCCTTACCCAACCTGGGGTGTCCACAGATCATTTCCGCGAACTCTAGTTGAAGTGCTCTGGGCATGGTTTTTTGACATGTTACCCAAACCAAAAGGAATGAGTGGGAAACAATCAAGACTACAGATAGAAGCACTTGCATTTGAAAGAGTTTCAAGCATGCTTGGGTACTCGTGTGATCTGAGTGACTCAGTTTTGGAATACAACTGTCGCGTGGTACACCGTGACCTCCAGGCATCCCGGAGTTTCTGAAAAAAAATTTTCTGCGATTTTCACGAAACCACTTTTCTTCAACTTGAATTGGGCTAAAAATCCATCCCTGAAAATAAAAATTCTCTGAGTAGTGTGGAAATGCTGATCCTTACCCTACCTGGGGTGACCTCTGAGCATTTCCACAAACTCTAGTTGAAGTGCTCTGGGCATGGGATTTTGACATGTTACCCAAATCAAAAGGAATGACTGGGAAACAATCAAGACAACAGATAGAAGCACTTGCATTTGAATGAGTTTCAAGCATGCTTGGGTACTCGTGTGATCTGAGTGACTCAGTTTTGGAATACAACTGTCGCGTGGTACACCGCGACCTCCAGGCACCCTGGAGTTTCTGAAAAAAAATTTTCTGCGATTTTCACGAAACCACTTTTCTTCAACTTGAATTGGGCTAAAAATCCATCCCTGAAAATGAAAATTCTCTGAGTAGTGTGGAAATGCTGATCCTTACCCTACCTGGGGTGTCCTCTGAGCATTTCCACAAACTCTAGTTGAAGTGCTCTGGGCATGGGATTTTGACATGTTACCCAAACCAAAAGGAATGAGTGGGAAACAATCAAGACTACAGATAGAAGCACTTGCATTTGAAAGAGTTTCAAGCATGCTTGGGTACTCGTGTGATCTGAGTTACTCAGTTTTGGAATACAACTGTCGCGTGGTACACCGTGACCTCCAGGCACCCCGGAGTTTCTGAAAAACAATTTTCTGCGATTTTCACGAAACCACTTTTCTTCAACTTGAATTGGGCTAAAAATCCATCCCTGAAAATAAAAATTCTCTGAGTAGTGTGGAAATGCTGATCCTTACCCTACCTGGGGTGTCCACAGAGCATTTCCGCGAACTCTAGTTGAAGTGCTCTGGGCATGGGATTTTGACATGTTACCCAAACCAAAAGGAATGAGTGGGAAACAATCAAGACTACAGATCGAAGCACTTGCATTTGAAAGAGTTTCAAGCATGCTTGGGTACTCGTGTGATCTGAGTGACTCAGTTTTGGAATACAACTGTCGCGTGGTACACCGCGACCTCCAGGCACCCCGGAGTTTCTGAAAAAAAATTTTCTGCGATTTTCACGAAACCACTTTTCTTCAACTTGAATTGGGCTAAAAATCCATCCCTGAAAATAAAAATTCTCTGAGTAGTGTGGAAATGCTGATCCTTACCCTACCTGGGGTGTCCACTGAGCATTTCCGCAAACTCTAGTTGAAGTGCTCTGGGCAATGGATTTTGACATGTTACCCAAATCAAAAGGAATGACTGGGAAACAATCAAGACAACAGATAGAAGCACTTGCATTTGAATGAGTTTCAAGCATGCTTGGGTACTCGTGTGATCTGAGTGACTCAGTTTTGGAATACAACTGTCGCGTGGTACACCGCGACCTCCAGGCACCCCGGAGTTTCTGAAAAAAAATTTTCTGCGATTTTCACGAAACCACTTTTCTTCAACTTGAATTGGGCTAAAAATCCATCCCTGAAAATAAAAATTCTCTGAGTAGTGTGGAAATGCTGATCCTTAACCTACCTGGGGTGTCCACAGAGCATTTCCGCGAACTCTAGTTGAAGTGCTCTGGGCATGGGATTTTGACATGTTACCCAAAGCAAAAGGAATGAGTGGGAAACAATCAAGACTACAGATAGAAGCACTTGCATTTGAAAGAGTTTCAAGCATGCTTGGGTACTCGTGTGATCTGAGTGACTCAGTTTTGGAATACAACTGTCGCGTGGTACACCGTGACCTCCAGGCATCCCGGAGTTTCTGAAAAAAAATTTTCTGCGATTTTCACGAAACCACTTTTCTTCAACTTGAATTGGGCTAAAAATCCATTCCTGAAAATAAAAATTCTCTGAGTAGTGTGGAAATGCTGATCCTTACCCTACCTGGGGTGTCCACAGAGCATTTCCGCGAACTCTAGTTGAAGTGCTCTGGGCATGGGATTTTGACATGTTACCCAAACCAAAAGGAATGAGTGGGAAACAATCAAGACAACAGATAGAAGCACTTGCATTTGAATGAGTTTCAAGCATGCTTGGGTACTCGTGTGATCTGAGTGACTCAGTTTTGGAATACAACTGTCGCGTGGTACACCGCGACCTCCAGGCACCCCGGAGTTTCTGAAAAAAAAATTTCTGCGATTTTCACGAAACCACTTTTCTTCAACTTGAATTGGGCTAAAAATCCATCCCTGAAAATAAAAATTCTCTGAGTAGTGTGGAAATGCTGATCCTTACCCTACCTGGGGTGTCCTCTGAGCATTTCCACAAACTCTAGTTGAAGTGCTCTGGGCATGGGATTTTGACATGTTACCCAAACCAAAAGGAATGAGTGGGAAACAATCAAGACTACAGATAGAAGCACTTGCATTTGAATGAGTTTCAAGCATGCTTGGGTACTCGTGTGATCTGAGTGACTCAGTTTTGGAATACAACTGTCGCGTGGTACACCGCGACCTCCAGGCACCCCGGAGTTTCTGAAAAAAAAATTTCTGCGATTTTCACGAAACCAATTTTCTTCAACTTGAATTGGGCTAAAAATCCATCCCTGAAAATAAAAATTCTCTGAGTAGTGTGGAAATGCTGATCCTTACCCTACCTGGGGTGTCCTCTGAGCATTTCCACGAACTCTAGTTGAAGTGCTCTGGGCATGGGATTTTGACATGTTACCCAAAGCAAAAGGAATGAGTGGGAAACAATCAAGACTACAGATAGAAGCACTTGCATTTGAAAGAGTTTCAAGCATGCTTGGGTACTCGTGTGATCTGAGTGACTCAGTTTTGGAATACAACTGTCGCGTGGTACACCGCGACCTCCAGGCACCCCGGAGTTTCTGAAAAAAAATTTTCTGTGATTTTCACGAAACCACTTTTCTTCAACTTGAATTGGGCTAAAAATCCATCCCTGAAAATAAAAATTCTCTGAGTAGTGTGGAAATGCTGATCCTTAACCTACCTGGGGTGTCCACAGAGCATTTCCGCGAACTCTAGTTGAAGTGCTCTGGGCATGGGATTTTGACATGTTACCCAAAGCAAAAGGAATGAGTGGGAAACAATCAAGACTACAGATAGAAGCACTTGCATTTGAAAGAGTTTCAAGCATGCTTGGGTACTCGTGTGATCTGAGTGACTCAGTTTTGGAATACAACTGTCGCGTGGTACACCGCGACCTCCAGGCACCCCGGAGTTTCTGAAAAAAAAGTTTCTGCGATTTTCACGAAACCACTTTTCTTCAACTTGAATTGGGCTAAAAATCCATCCCTGAAAATAAAAATTCTCTGAGTAGTGTGGAAATGCTGATCCTTACCCAACCTGGGGTGTCCACAGATCATTTCCGCGAACTCTAGTTGAAGTGCTCTGGGCATGGTTTTTTGACATGTTACCCAAACCAAAAGGAATGAGTGGGAAACAATCAAGACTACAGATAGAAGCACTTGCATTTGAAAGAGTTTCAAGCATGCTTGGGTACTCGTGTGATCTGAGTGACTCAGTTTTAGAATACAACTGTCGCGTGGTACACCGTGACCTCCAGGCATCCCGGAGTTTCTGAAAAAAAATTTTCTGCGATTTTCACGAAACCACTTTTCTTCAACTTGAATTGGGCTAAAAATCCATCCCTGAAAATAAAAATTCTCTGAGTAGTGTGGAAATGCTGATCCTTACCCTACCTGGGGTGACCTCTGAGCATTTCCACAAACTCTAGTTGAAGTGCTCTGGGCATGGGATTTTGACATGTTACCCAAATCAAAAGGAATGACTGGGAAACAATCAAGACAACAGATAGAAGCACTTGCATTTGAATGAGTTTCAAGCATGCTTGGGTACTCGTGTGATCTGAGTGACTCAGTTTTGGAATACAACTGTCGCGTGGTACACCGCGACCTCCAGGCACCCTGGAGTTTCTGAAAAAAAATTTTCTGCGATTTTCACGAAACCACTTTTCTTCAACTTCAATTGGGCTAAAAATCCATCCCTGAAAATGAAAATTCTCTGAGTAGTGTGGAAATGCTGATCCTTACCCTACTTGGGGTGTCCTCTGAGCATTTCCACAAACTCTAGTTGAAGTGCTCTGGGCATGGGATTTTGACATGTTACCCAAACCAAAAGGAATGAGTGGGAAACAATCAAGACTACAGATAGAAGCACTTGCATTTGAAAGAGTTTCAAGCATGCTTGGGTACTCGTGTGATCTGAGTTACTCAGTTTTGGAATACAACTGTCGCGTGGTACACCGTGACCTCCAGGCACCCCGGAGTTTCTGAAAAACAATTTTCTGCGATTTTCACGAAACCACTTTTCTTCAACTTGAATTGGGCTAAAAATCCATCCCTGAAAATAAAAATTCTCTGAGTAGTGTGGAAATGCTGATCCTTACCCTACCTGGGGTGTCCACAGAGCATTTCCGCGAACTCTAGTTGAAGTGCTCTGGGCATGGGATTTTGACATGTTACCCAAACCAAAAGGAATGAGTGGGAAACAATCAAGACTACAGATCGAAGCACTTGCATTTGAAAGAGTTTCAAGCATGCTTGGGTACTCGTGTGATCTGAGTGACTCAGTTTTGGAATACAACTGTCGCGTGGTACACCGCGACCTCCAGGCACCCCGGAGTTTCTGAAAAAAAATTTTCTGCGATTTTCACGAAACCACTTTTCTTCAACTTGAATTGGGCTAAAAATCCATCCCTGAAAATAAAAATTCTCTGAGTAGTGTGGAAATGCTGATCCTTACCCTACCTGGGGTGTCCACTGAGCATTTCCGCAAACTCTAGTTGAAGTGCTCTGGGCAATGGATTTTGACATGTTACCCAAATCAAAAGGAATGACTGGGAAACAATCAAGACAACAGATAGAAGCACTTGCATTTGAATGAGTTTCAAGCATGCTTGGGTACTCGTGTGATCTGAGTGACTCAGTTTTGGAATACAACTGTCGCGTGGTACACCGCGACCTCCAGGCACCCCGGAGTTTCTGAAAAAAAATTTTCTGCGATTTTCACGAAACCACTTTTCTTCAACTTGAATTGGGCTAAAAATCCATCCCTGAAAATAAAAATTCTCTGAGTAGTGTGGAAATGCTGATCCTTAACCTACCTGGGGTGTCCACAGAGCATTTCCGCGAACTCTAGTTGAAGTGCTCTGGGCATGGGATTTTGACATGTTACCCAAAGCAAAAGGAATGAGTGGGAAACAATCAAGACTACAGATAGAAGCACTTGCATTTGAAAGAGTTTCAAGCATGCTTGGGTACTCGTGTGATCTGAGTGACTCAGTTTTGGAATACAACTGTCGCGTGGTACACCGTGACCTCCAGGCATCCCGGAGTTTCTGAAAAAAAATTTTCTGCGATTTTCACGAAACCACTTTTCTTCAACTTGAATTGGGCTAAAAATCCATTCCTGAAAATAAAAATTCTCTGAGTAGTGTGGAAATGCTGATCCTTACCCTACCTGGGGTGTCCACAGAGCATTTCCGCGAACTCTAGTTGAAGTGCTCTGGGCATGGGATTTTGACATGTTACCCAAACCAAAAGGAATGAGTGGGAAACAATCAAGACAACAGATAGAAGCACTTGCATTTGAATGAGTTTCAAGCATGCTTGGGTACTCGTGTGATCTGAGTGACTCAGTTTTGGAATACAACTGTCGCGTGGTACACCGCGACCTCCAGGCACCCCGGAGTTTCTGAAAAAAAAATTTCTGCGATTTTCACGAAACCACTTTTCTTCAACTTGAATTGGGCTAAAAATCCATCCCTGAAAATAAAAATTCTCTGAGTAGTGTGGAAATGCTGATCCTTACCCTACCTGGGGTGTCCTCTGAGCATTTCCACAAACTCTAGTTGAAGTGCTCTGGGCATGGGATTTTGACATGTTACCCAAACCAAAAGGAATGAGTGGGAAACAATCAAGACTACAGATAGAAGCACTTGCATTTGAATGAGTTTCAAGCATGCTTGGGTACTCGTGTGATCTGAGTGACTCAGTTTTGGAATACAACTGTCGCGTGGTACACCGCGACCTCCAGGCACCCCGGAGTTTCTGAAAAAAAAATTTCTGCGATTTTCACGAAACCAATTTTCTTCAACTTGAATTGGGCTAAAAATCCATCCCTGAAAATAAAAATTCTCTGAGTAGTGTGGAAATGCTGATCCTTACCCTACCTGGGGTGTCCTCTGAGCATTTCCACGAACTCTAGTTGAAGTGCTCTGGGCATGGGATTTTGACATGTTACCCAAAGCAAAAGGAATGAGTGGGAAACAATCAAGACTACAGATAGAAGCACTTGCATTTGAAAGAGTTTCAAGCATGCTTGGGTACTCGTGTGATCTGAGTGACTCAGTTTTGGAATACAACTGTCGCGTGGTACACCGTGACCTCCAGGCATCCCGGAGTTTCTGAAAAAAAATTTTCTGCCATTTTCACGAAACCACTTTTCTTCAACTTGAATTGGGCTAAAAATCCATTCCTGAAAATAAAAATTCTCTGAGTAGTGTGGAAATGCTGATCCTTACCCTACCTGGGGTGTCCACAGAGCATTTCCGCGAACTCTAGTTGAAGTGCTCTGGGCATGGGATTTTGACATGTTACCCAAACCAAAAGGAATGAGTGGGAAACAATCAAGACAACAGATAGAAGCACTTGCATTTGAATGAGTTTCAAGCATGCTTGGGTACTCGTGTGATCTGAGTGACTCAGTTTTGGAATACAACTGTCGCGTGGTACACCGTGACCTCCAGGCATCCCGGAGTTTCTGAAAAAAAATTTTCTGCGATTTTCACGAAACCACTTTTCTTCAACTTGAATTGGGCTAAAAATCCATTCCTGAAAATAAAAATTCTCTGAGTAGTGTGGAAATGCTGATCCTTACCCTACCTGGGGTGTCCACAGAGCATTTCCGCGAACTCTAGTTGAAGTGCTCTGGGCATGGGATTTTGACATGTTACCCAAACCAAAAGGAATGAGTGGGAAACAATCAAGACAACAGATAGAAGCACTTGCATTTGAATGAGTTTCAAGCATGCTTGGGTACTCGTGTGATCTGAGTGACTCAGTTTTGGAATACAACTGTCGCGTGGTACACCGCGACCTCCAGGCACCCCGGAGTTTCTGAAAAAAAAATTTCTGCGATTTTCACGAAACCACTTTTCTTCAACTTGAATTGGGCTAAAAATCCATCCCTGAAAATAAAAATTCTCTGAGTAGTGTGGAAATGCTGATCCTTACCCTACCTGGGGTGTCCTCTGAGCATTTCCACAAACTCTAGTTGAAGTGCTCTGGGCATGGGATTTTGACATGTTACCCAAACCAAAAGGAATGAGTGGGAAACAATCAAGACTACAGATAGAAGCACTTGCATTTGAAAGAGTTTCAAGCATGCTTGGGTACTCGTGTGATCTGAGTGACTCAGTTTTGGAATACAACTGTCGCGTGGTACACCGTGACCTCCAGGCATCCCGGAGTTTCTGAAAAAAAATTTTCTGCGATTTTCACGAAACCACTTTTGTTCAACTTGAATTGGGCTAAAAATCCATCCCTGAAAATAAAAATTCTCTGAGTAGTGTGGAAATGCTGATCCTTACCCTACCTGGGGTGTCCACAGAGCATTTCCGCGAACTCTAGTTGAAGTGCTCTGGGCAATGGATTTTGACATGTTACCCAAATCAAAAGGAATGACTGGGAAACAATCAAGACAACAGATAGAAGCACTTGCATTTGAATGAGTTTCAAGCATGCTTGGGTACTCGTGTGATCTGAGTGACTCAGTTTTGGAATACAACTGTCGCGTGGTACACCGCGACCTCCAGGCACCCCGGAGTTTCTGAAAAAAAATTTTCTGCGATTTTCACGAAACCACTTTTCTTCAACTTGAATTGGGCTAAAAATCCATCCCTGAAAATAAAAATTCTCTGAGTAGTGTGGAAATGCTGATCCTTAACCTACCTGGGGTGTCCACAGAGCATTTCCGCGAACTCTAGTTGAAGTGCTCTGGGCAATGGATTTTGACATGTTACCCAAATCAAAAGGAATGAGTGGGAAACAATCAAGACAACAGATAGAAGCACTTGCATTTGAATGAGTTTCAAGCATGCTTGGGTACTCGTGTGATCTGAGTGACTCAGTTTTGGAATACAACTGTCGCGTGGTACACCGCGACCTCCAGGCACCCCGGAGTTTCTGAAAAAAAAGTTTCTGCGATTTTCACGAAACCACTTTTCTTCAACTTGAATTGGGCTAAAAATCCATCCCTGAAAATAAAAATTCTCTGAGTAGTGTGGAAATGCTGATCCTTACCCAACCTGGGGTGTCCACAGATCATTTCCGCGAACTCTAGTTGAAGTGCTCTGGGCATGGTTTTTTGACATGTTACCCAAACCAAAAGGAATGAGTGGGAAACAATCAAGACTACAGATAGAAGCACTTGCATTTGAAAGAGTTTCAAGCATGCTTGGGTACTCGTGTGATCTGAGTTACTCAGTTTTGGAATACAACTGTCGCGTGGTACACCGTGACCTCCAGGCACCCCGGAGTTTCTGAAAAACAATTTTCTGCGATTTTCACGAAACCACTTTTCTTCAACTTGAATTGGGCTAAAAATCCATCCCTGAAAATAAAAATTCTCTGAGTAGTGTGGAAATGCTGATCCTTACCCTACCTGGGGTGTCCACAGAGCATTTCCGCGAACTCTAGTTGAAGTGCTCTGGGCATGGGATTTTGACATGTTACCCAAACCAAAAGGAATGAGTGGGAAACAATCAAGACTACAGATCGAAGCACTTGCATTTGAAAGAGTTTCAAGCATGCTTGGGTACTCGTGTGATCTGAGTGACTCAGTTTTGGAATACAACTGTCGCGTGGTACACCGCGACCTCCAGGCACCCCGGAGTTTCTGAAAAAAAATTTTCTGCGATTTTCACGAAACCACTTTTCTTCAACTTGAATTGGGCTAAAAATCCATCCCTGAAAATAAAAATTCTCTGAGTAGTGTGGAAATGCTGATCCTTACCCTACCTGGGGTGTCCACAGAGCATTTCCGCAAACTCTAGTTGAAGTGCTCTGGGCAATGGATTTTGACATGTTACCCAAATCAAAAGGAATGACTGGGAAACAATCAAGACAACAGATAGAAGCACTTGCATTTGAATGAGTTTCAAGCATGCTTGGGTACTCGTGTGATCTGAGTGACTCAGTTTTGGAATACAACTGTCGCGTGGTACACCGCGACCTCCAGGCACCCCGGAGTTTCTGAAAAAAAAATTTCTGCGATTTTCACGAAACCACTTTTCTTCAACTTGAATTGGGCTAAAAATCCATCCCTGAAAATAAAAATTCTCTGAGTAGTGTGGAAATGCTGATCCTTACCCTACCTGGGGTGTCCTCTGAGCATTTCCACAAACTCTAGTTGAAGTGCTCTGGGCATGGGATTTTGACATGTTACCCAAACCAAAAGGAATGAGTGGGAAACAATCAAGACTACAGATAGAAGCACTTGCATTTGAATGAGTTTCAAGCATGCTTGGGTACTCGTGTGATCTGAGTGACTCAGTTTTGGAATACAACTGTCGCGTGGTACACCGCGACCTCCAGGCACCCCGGAGTTTCTGAAAAAAAAATTTCTGCGATTTTCACGAAACCAATTTTCTTCAACTTGAATTGGGCTAAAAATCCATCCCTGAAAATAAAAATTCTCTGAGTAGTGTGGAAATGCTGATCCTTACCCTACCTGGGGTGTCCTCTGAGCATTTCCACGAACTCTAGTTGAAGTGCTCTGGGCATGGGATTTTGACATGTTACCCAAATCAAAAGGAATGACTGGGAAACAATCAAGACAACAGATAGAAGCACTTGCATTTGAATGAGTTTCAAGCATGCTTGGGTACTCGTGTGATCTGAGTGACTCAGTTTTGGAATACAACTGTCGCGTGGTACACCGCGACCTCCAGGCACCCCGGAGTTTCTGAAAAAAATTTTTCGGCGATTTTCACGAAACCACTTTTCTTCAACTTGAATTGGGCTAAAAATCCATCCCTGAAAATAAAAATTCTCTGAGTAGTGTGGAAATGCTGATCCTTAACCTACCTGGGGTGTCCACAGAGCATTTCCGCGAACTCTAGTTGAAGTGCTCTGGGCATGGGATTTTGACATGTTACCCAAAGCAAAAGGAATGAGTGGGAAACAATCAAGACTACAGATAGAAGCACTTGCATTTGAAAGAGTTTCAAGCATGCTTGGGTACTCGTGTGATCTGAGTGACTCAGTTTTGGAATACAACTGTCGCGTGGTACACCGTGACCTCCAGGCATCCCGGAGTTTCTGAAAAAAAATTTTCTGCGATTTTCACGAAACCACTTTTCTTCAACTTGAATTGGGCTAAAAATCCATTCCTGAAAATAAAAATTCTCTGAGTAGTGTGGAAATGCTGATCCTTACCCTACCTGGGGTGTCCACAGAGCATTTCCGCGAACTCTAGTTGAAGTGCTCTGGGCATGGGATTTTGACATGTTACCCAAACCAAAAGGAATGAGTGGGAAACAATCAAGACAACAGATAGAAGCACTTGCATTTGAATGAGTTTCAAGCATGCTTGGGTACTCGTGTGATCTGAGTGACTCAGTTTTGGAATACAACTGTCGCGTGGTACACCGTGACCTCCAGGCATCCCGGAGTTTCTGAAAAAAAATTTTCTGCGATTTTCACGAAACCACTTTTCTTCAACTTGAATTGGGCTAAAAATCCATTCCTGAAAATAAAAATTCTCTGAGTAGTGTGGAAATGCTGATCCTTACCCTACCTGGGGTGTCCACAGAGCATTTCCGCGAACTCTAGTTGAAGTGCTCTGGGCATGGGATTTTGACATGTTACCCAAACCAAAAGGAATGAGTGGGAAACAATCAAGACAACAGATAGAAGCACTTGCATTTGAATGAGTTTCAAGCATGCTTGGGTACTCGTGTGATCTGAGTGACTCAGTTTTGGAATACAACTGTCGCGTGGTACACCACGACCTCCAGGCACCCCGGAGTTTCTGAAAAAAAAATTTCTGCGATTTTCACGAAACCACTTTTCTTCAACTTGAATTGGGCTAAAAATCCATCCCTGAAAATAAAAATTCTCTGAGTAGTGTGGAAATGCTGATCCTTACCCTACCTGGGGTGTCCTCTGAGCATTTCCACAAACTCTAGTTGAAGTGCTCTGGGCATGGGATTTTGACATGTTACCCAAACCAAAAGGAATGAGTGGGAAACAATCAAGACTACAGATAGAAGCACTTGCATTTGAAAGAGTTTCAAGCATGCTTGGGTACTCGTGTGATCTGAGTGACTCAGTTTTGGAATACAACTGTCGCGTGGTACACCGTGACCTCCAGGCATCCCGGAGTTTCTGAAAAAAAATTTTCTGCGATTTTCACGAAACCACTTTTCTTCAACTTGAATTGGGCTAAAAATCCATTCCTGAAAATAAAAATTCTCTGAGTAGTGTGGAAATGCTGATCCTTACCCTACCTGGGGTGTCCACAGAGCATTTCCGCGAACTCTAGTTGAAGTGCTCTGGGCATGGGATTTTGACATGTTACCCAAACCAAAAGGAATGAGTGGGAAACAATCAAGACAACAGATAGAAGCACTTGCATTTGAATGAGTTTCAAGCATGCTTGGGTACTCGTGTGATCTGAGTGACTCAGTTTTGGAATACAACTGTCGCGTGGTACACCGCGACCTCCAGGCACCCCGGAGTTTCTGAAAAAAAATTTTCTGCGATTTTCACGAAACCACTTTTCTTCAACTTGAATTGGGCTAAAAATCCATCCCTGAAAATAAAAATTCTCTGAGTAGTGTGGAAATGCTGATCCTTAACCTACCTGGGGTGTCCACAGAGCATTTCCGCGAACTCTAGTTGAAGTGCTCTGGGCATGGGATTTTGACATGTTACCCAAAGCAAAAGGAATGAGTGGGAAACAATCAAGACTACAGATAGAAGCACTTGCATTTGAAAGAGTTTCAAGCATGCTTGGGTACTCGTGTGATCTGAGTGACTCAGTTTTGGAATACAACTGTCGCTTGGTACACCGTGACCTCCAGGCATCCCGGAGTTTCTGAAAAAAACTTTTCTGCGATTTTCACGAAACCACTTTTCTTCAACTTGAATTGGGCTAAAAATCCATTCCTGAAAATAAAAATTCTCTGAGTAGTGTGGAAATGCTGATCCTTACCCTACCTGGGGTGTCCACAGAGCATTTCCGCGAACTCTAGTTGAAGTGCTCTGGGCATGGGATTTTGACATGTTACCCAAACCAAAAGGAATGAGTGGGAAACAATCAAGACAACAGATAGAAGCACTTGCATTTGAATGAGTTTCAAGCATGCTTGGGTACTCGTGTGATCTGAGTGACTCAGTTTTGGAATACAACTGTCGCGTGGTACACCGCGACCTCCAGGCACCCCGGAGTTTCTGAAAAAAAAATTTCTGCGATTTTCACGAAACCACTTTTCTTCAACTTGAATTGGGCTAAAAATCCATCCCTGAAAATAAAAATTCTCTGAGTAGTGTGGAAATGCTGATCCTTACCCTACCTGGGGTGTCCTCTGAGCATTTCCACAAACTCTAGTTGAAGTGCTCTGGGCATGGGATTTTGACATGTTACCCAAACCAAAAGGAATGAGTGGGAAACAATCAAGACTACAGATAGAAGCACTTGCATTTGAATGAGTTTCAAGCATGCTTGGGTACTCGTGTGATCTGAGTGACTCAGTTTTGGAATACAACTGTCGCGTGGTACACCGCGACCTCCAGGCACCCCGGAGTTTCTGAAAAAAAAATTTCTGCGATTTTCACGAAACCAATTTTCTTCAACTTGAATTGGGCTAAAAATCCATCCCTGAAAATAAAAATTCTCTGAGTAGTGTGGAAATGCTGATCCTTACCCTACCTGGGGTGTCCTCTGAGCATTTCCACGAACTCTAGTTGAAGTGCTCTGGGCATGGGATTTTGACATGTTACCCAAACCGAAAGGAATGAGTGGGAAACAATCAAGACTACAGATAGAAGCACTTGCATTTGAAAGAGTTTCAAGCATGCTTGGGTACTCGTGTGATCTGAGTGACTCAGTTTTGGAATACAACTGTCGCGTGGTACACCGTGACCTCCAGGCACCCCGGAGTTTCTGAAAAAAAATTTTCTGCGATTTTCACGAAACCACTTTTCTTCAACTTGAATTGGGCTAAAAATCCATCCCTGAAAATAAAAATTCTCTGAGTAGTGTGGAAATGCTGATCCTTACCCTACCTGGGGTGTCCACAGAGCATTTCCGCGAACTCTAGTTGAAGTGCTCTGGGCAATGGATTTTGACATGTTTCCCAAATCAAAAGGAATGACTGGGAAACAATCAAGACAACAGATAGAAGCACTTGCATTTGAATGAGTTTCAAGCATGCTTGGGTACTCGTGTGATCTGAGTGACTCAGTTTTGGAATACAACTGTCGCGTGGTACACCGCGACCTCCAGGCACCCCGGAGTTTCTGAAAAAAAATTTTCGGCGATTTTCACGAAACCACTTTTCTTCAACTTGAATTGGGCTAAAAATCCATCCCTGAAAATAAAAATTCTCTGAGTAGTGTGGAAATGCTGATCCTTAACCTACCTGGGGTGTCCACAGAGCATTTCCGCGAACTCTAGTTGAAGTGCTCTGGGCATGGGATTTTGACATGTTACCCAAAGCAAAAGGAATGAGTGGGAAACAATCAAGACTACAGATAGAAGCACTTGCATTTGAAAGAGTTTCAAGCATGCTTGGGTACTCGTGTGATCTGAGTGACTCAGTTTTGGAATACAACTGTCGCGTGGTACACCGTGACCTCCAGGCATCCCGGAGTTTCTGAAAAAAAATTTTCTGCGATTTTCACAAAACCACTTTTCTTCAACTTGAATTGGGCTAAAAATCCATTCCTGAAAATAAAAATTCTCTGAGTAGTGTGGAAATGCTGATCCTTACCCTACCTGGGGTGTCCACAGAGCATTTCCGCGAACTCTAGTTGAAGTGCTCTGGGCATGGGATTTTGACATGTTACCCAAACCAAAAGGAATGAGTGGGAAACAATCAAGACAACAGATAGAAGCACTTGCATTTGAATGAGTTTCAAGCATGCTTGGGTACTCGTGTGATCTGAGGGACTCAGTTTTGGAATACAACTGTCGCGTGGTACACCGTGACCTCCAGGCATCCCGGAGTTTCTGAAAAAAAATTTTCTGCGATTTTCACGAAACCACTTTTCTTCAACTTGAATTGGGCTAAAAATCCATTCTTGAAAATAAAAATTCTCTGAGTAGTGTGGAAATGCTGATCCTTACCCTACCTGGGGTGTCCACAGAGCATTTCCGCGAACTCTAGTTGAAGTGCTCTGGGCATGGGATTTTGACATGTTACCCAAACCAAAAGGAATGAGTGGGAAACAATCAAGACAACAGATAGAAGCACTTGCATTTGAATGAGTTTCAAGCATGCTTGGGTACTCGTGTGATCTGAGTGACTCAGTTTTGGAATACAACTGTCGCGTGGTACACCGCGACCTCCAGGCACCCCGGAGTTTCTGAAAAAAAAATTTCTGCGATTTTCACGAAACCACTTTTCTTCAACTTGAATTGGGCTAAAAATCCATCCCTGAAAATAAAAATTCTCTGAGTAGTGTGGAAATGCTGATCCTTACCCTACCTGGGGTGTCCTCTGAGCATTTCCACAAACTCTAGTTGAAGTGCTCTGGGCATGGGATTTTGACATGTTACCCAAACCAAAAGGAATGAGTGGGAAACAATCAAGACTACAGATAGAAGCACTTGCATTTGAATGAGTTTCAAGCATGCTTGGGTACTCGTGTGATCTGAGTGACTCAGTTTTGGAATACAACTGTCGCGTGGTACACCGCGACCTCCAGGCACCCCGGAGTTTCTGAAAAAAAAATTTCTGCGATTTTCACGAAACCAATTTTCTTCAACTTGAATTGGGCTAAAAATCCATCCCTGAAAATAAAAATTCTCTGAGTAGTGTGGAAATGCTGATCCTTACCCTACCTGGGGTGTCCTCTGAGCATTTCCACGAACTCTAGTTGAAGTGCTCTGGGCATGGGATTTTGACATGTTACCCAAACCAAAAGGAATGAGTGGGAAACAATCAAGACTACAGATAGAAGCACTTGCATTTGAAAGAGTTTCAAGCATGCTTGGGTACTCGTGTGATCTGAGTGACTCAGTTTTGGAATACAACTGTCGCGTGGTACACCGTGACCTCCAGGCACCCCGGAGTTTCTGAAAAAAAATTTTCTGCGATTTTCACGAAACCACTTTTCTTCAACTTGAATTGGGCTAAAAATCCATCCCTGAAAATAAAAATTCTCTGAGTAGTGTGGAAATGCTGATCCTTACCCTACCTGGGGTGTCCACAGAGCATTTCCGCGAACTCTAGTTGAAGTGCTCTGGGCAATGGATTTTGACATGTTACCCAAATCAAAAGGAATGACTGGGAAACAATCAAGACAACAGATAGAAGCACTTGCATTTGAATGAGTTTCAAGCATGCTTGGGTACTCGTGTGATCTGAGTGACTCAGTTTTGGAATACAACTGTCGCGTGGTACACCGCGACCTCCAGGCACCCCGGAGTTTCTGAAAAAAAATTTTCGGCGATTTTCACGAAACCACTTTTCTTCAACTTGAATTGGGCTAAAAATCCATCCCTGAAAATAAAAATTCTCTGAGTAGTGTGGAAATGCTGATCCTTACCCTACCTGGGGTGTCCTCTGAGCATTTCCACAAACTCTAGTTGAAGTGCTCTGGGCATGGGATTTTGACATGTTACCCAAACCAATAGGAATGAGTGGGAAACAATCAAGACTACAGATAGAAGCACTTGCATTTGAAAGAGTTTCAAGCATGCTTGGGTACTCGTGTGATCTGAGTGACTCAGTTTTGGAATACAACTGTCGCGTGGTACACCGCGACCTCCAGGCACCCCGGAGTTTCTGAAAAAAAATTTTCTGCGATTTTCACGAAACCACTTTTCTTCAACTTGAATTGGGCTAAAAATCCATCCCTGAAAATAAAAATTCTCTGAGTAGTGTGGAAATGCTGATCCTTAACCTACCTGGGGTGTCCACAGAGCATTTCCGCGAACTCTAGTTGAAGTGCTCTGGGCATGGGATTTTGACATGTTACCCAAAGCAAAAGGAATGAGTGGGAAACAATCAAGACTACAGATAGAAGCACTTGCATTTGAAAGAGTTTCAAGCATGCTTGGGTACTCGTGTGATCTGAGTGACTCAGTTTTGGAATACAACTGTCGCGTGGTACACCGTGACCTCCAGGCATCCCGGAGTTTCTGAAAAAAAATTTTCTGCGATTTTCACGAAACCACTTTTCTTCAACTTGAATTGGGCTAAAAATCCATCCCTGAAAATAAAAATTCTCTGAGTAGTGTGGAAATGCTGATCCTTAACCTACCTGGGGTGTCCACAGAGCATTTCCGCGAACTCTAGTTGAAGTGCTCTGGGCATGGGATTTTGACATGTTACCCAAAGCAAAAGGAATGAGTGGGAAACAATCAAGACTACAGATAGAAGCACTTGCATTTGAAAGAGTTTCAAGCATGCTTGGGTACTCGTGTGATCTGAGTGACTCAGTTTTGGAATACAACTGTCGCGTGGTACACCGTGACCTCCAGGCATCCCGGAGTTTCTGAAAAAAAATTTTCTGCGATTTTCACGAAACCACTTTTCTTCAACTTGAATTGGGCTAAAAATCCATTCCTGAAAATAAAAATTCTCTGAGTAGTGTGGAAATGCTGATCCTTACCCTACCTGGGGTGTCCACAGAGCATTTCCGCGAACTCTAGTTGAAGTGCTCTGGGCATGGGATTTTGACATGTTACCCAAACCAAAAGGAATGAGTGGGAAACAATCAAGACAACAGATAGAAGCACTTGCATTTGAATGAGTTTCAAGCATGCTTGGGTACTCGTGTGATCTGAGTGACTCAGTTTTGGAATACAACTGTCGCGTGGTACACCGCGACCTCCAGGCACCCCGGAGTTTCTGAAAAAAAAATTTCTGCGATTTTCACGAAACCACTTTTCTTCAACTTGAATTGGGCTAAAAATCCATCCCTGAAAATAAAAATTCTCTGAGTAGTGTGGAAATGCTGATCCTTACCCTACCTGGGGTGTCCTCTGAGCATTTCCACAAACTCTAGTTGAAGTGCTCTGGGCATGGGATTTTGACATGTTACCCAAACCAAAAGGAATGAGTGGGAAACAATCAAGACAACAGATAGAAGCACTTGCATTTGAATGAGTTTCAAGCATGCTTGGGTACTCGTGTGATCTGAGTGACTCAGTTTTGGAATACAACTGTCGCGTGGTACACCGCGACCTCCAGGCACCCCGGAGTTTCTGAAAAAAAAATTTCTGCGATTTTCACGAAACCACTTTTCTTCAACTTGAATTGGGCTAAAAATCCATCCCTGAAAATAAAAATTCTCTGAGTAGTGTGGAAATGCTGATCCTTACCCTACCTGGGGTGTCCTCTGAGCATTTCCACAAACTCTAGTTGAAGTGCTCTGGGCATGGGATTTTGACATGTTACCCAAACCAAAAGGAATGAGTGGGAAACAATCAAGACTACAGATAGAAGCACTTGCATTTGAATGAGTTTCAAGCATGCTTGGGTACTCGTGTGATCTGAGTGACTCAGTTTTGGAATACAACTGTCGCGTGGTACACCGCGACCTCCAGGCACCCCGGAGTTTCTGAAAAAAAAATTTCTGCGATTTTCACGAAACCAATTTTCTTCAACTTGAATTGGGCTAAAAATCCATCCCTGAAAATAAAAATTCTCTGAGTAGTGTGGAAATGCTGATCCTTACCCTACCTGGGGTGTCCTCTGAGCATTTCCACGAACTCTAGTTGAAGTGCTCTGGGCATGGGATTTTGACATGTTACCCAAACCGAAAGGAATGAGTGGGAAACAATCAAGACTACAGATAGAAGCACTTGCATTTGAAAGAGTTTCAAGCATGCTTGGGTACTCGTGTGATCTGAGTGACTCAGTTTTGGAATACAACTGTCGCGTGGTACACCGCGACCTCCAGGCACCCCGGAGTTTCTGAAAAAAAATTTTCGGCGATTTTCACGAAACCACTTTTCTTCAACTTGAATTGGGCTAAAAATCCATCCCTGAAAATAAAAATTCTCTGAGTAGTGTGGAAATGCTGATCCTTAACCTACCTGGGGTGTCCACAGAGCATTTCCGCGAACTCTAGTTGAAGTGCTCTGGGCATGGGATTTTGACATGTTACCCAAAGCAAAAGGAATGAGTGGGAAACAATCAAGACTACAGATAGAAGCACTTGCATTTGAAAGAGTTTCAAGCATGCTTGGGTACTCGTGTGATCTGAGTGACTCAGTTTTGGAATACAACTGTCGCGTGGTACACCGTGACCTCCAGGCATCCCGGAGTTTCTGAAAAAAAATTTTCTGCGATTTTCACAAAACCACTTTTCTTCAACTTGAATTGGGCTAAAAATCCATTCCTGAAAATAAAAATTCTCTGAGTAGTGTGGAAATGCTGATCCTTACCCTACCTGGGGTGTCCACAGAGCATTTCCGCGAACTCTAGTTGAAGTGCTCTGGGCATGGGATTTTGACATGTTACCCAAACCAAAAGGAATGAGTGGGAAACAATCAAGACAACAGATAGAAGCACTTGCATTTGAATGAGTTTCAAGCATGCTTGGGTACTCGTGTGATCTGAGGGACTCAGTTTTGGAATACAACTGTCGCGTGGTACACCGTGACCTCCAGGCATCCCGGAGTTTCTGAAAAAAAATTTTCTGCGATTTTCACGAAACCACTTTTCTTCAACTTGAATTGGGCTAAAAATCCATTCTTGAAAATAAAAATTCTCTGAGTAGTGTGGAAATGCTGATCCTTACCCTACCTGGGGTGTCCACAGAGCATTTCCGCGAACTCTAGTTGAAGTGCTCTGGGCATGGGATTTTGACATGTTACCCAAACCAAAAGGAATGAGTGGGAAACAATCAAGACAACAGATAGAAGCACTTGCATTTGAATGAGTTTCAAGCATGCTTGGGTACTCGTGTGATCTGAGTGACTCAGTTTTGGAATACAACTGTCGCGTGGTACACCGCGACCTCCAGGCACCCCGGAGTTTCTGAAAAAAAAATTTCTGCGATTTTCACGAAACCACTTTTCTTCAACTTGAATTGGGCTAAAAATCCATCCCTGAAAATAAAAATTCTCTGAGTAGTGTGGAAATGCTGATCCTTACCCTACCTGGGGTGTCCTCTGAGCATTTCCACAAACTCTAGTTGAAGTGCTCTGGGCATGGGATTTTGACATGTTACCCAAACCAAAAGGAATGAGTGGGAAACAATCAAGACAACAGATAGAAGCACTTGCATTTGAATGAGTTTCAAGCATGCTTGGGTACTCGTGTGATCTGAGTGACTCAGTTTTGGAATACAACTGTCGCGTGGTACACCGCGACCTCCAGGCACCCCGGAGTTTCTGAAAAAAAAATTTCTGCGATTTTCACGAAACCACTTTTCTTCAACTTGAATTGGGCTAAAAATCCATCCCTGAAAATAAAAATTCTCTGAGTAGTGTGGAAATGCTGATCCTTACCCTACCTGGGGTGTCCTCTGAGCATTTCCACAAACTCTAGTTGAAGTGCTCTGGGCATGGGATTTTGACATGTTACCCAAACCAAAAGGAATGAGTGGGAAACAATCAAGACTACAGATAGAAGCACTTGCATTTGAATGAGTTTCAAGCATGCTTGGGTACTCGTGTGATCTGAGTGACTCAGTTTTGGAATACAACTGTCGCGTGGTACACCGCGACCTCCAGGCACCCCGGAGTTTCTGAAAAAAAATTTTCTGCGATTTTCACGAAACCAATTTTCTTCAACTTGAATTGGGCTAAAAATCCATCCCTGAAAATAAAAATTCTCTGAGTAGTGTGGAAATGCTGATCCTTACCCTACCTGGGGTGTCCTCTGAGCATTTCCACGAACTCTAGTTGAAGTGCTCTGGGCATGGGATTTTGACATGTTACCCAAACCGAAAGGAATGAGTGGGAAACAATCAAGACTACAGATAGAAGCACTTGCATTTGAAAGAGTTTCAAGCATGCTTGGGTACTCGTGTGATCTGAGTGACTCAGTTTTGGAATACAACTGTCGCGTGGTACACCGTGACCTCCAGGCACCCCGGAGTTTCTGAAAAAAAATTTTCTGCGATTTTCACGAAACCACTTTTCTTCAACTTGAATTGGGCTAAAAATCCATCCCTGAAAATAAAAATTCTCTGAGTAGTGTGGAAATGCTGATCCTTACCCTACCTGGGGTGTCCACAGAGCATTTCCGCGAACTCTAGTTGAAGTGCTCTGGGCAATGGATTTTGACATGTTACCCAAATCAAAAGGAATGACTGGGAAACAATCAAGACAACAGATAGAAGCACTTGCATTTGAATGAGTTTCAAGCATGCTTGGGTACTCGTGTGATCTGAGTGACTCAGTTTTGGAATACAACTGTCGCGTGGTACACCGCGACCTCCAGGCACCCCGGAGTTTCTGAAAAAAAATTTTCGGCGATTTTCACGAAACCACTTTTCTTCAACTTGAATTGGGCTAAAAATCCATCCCTGAAAATAAAAATTCTCTGAGTAGTGTGGAAATGCTGATCCTTAACCTACCTGGGGTGTCCACAGAGCATTTCCGCGAACTCTAGTTGAAGTGCTCTGGGCATGGGATTTTGACATGTTACCCAAAGCAAAAGGAATGAGTGGGAAACAATCAAGACTACAGATAGAAGCACTTGCATTTGAAAGAGTTTCAAGCATGCTTGGGTACTCGTGTGATCTGAGTGACTCAGTTTTGGAATACAACTGTCGCGTGGTACACCGTGACCTCCAGGCATCCCGGAGTTTCTGAAAAAAAATTTTCTGCGATTTTCACAAAACCACTTTTCTTCAACTTGAATTGGGCTAAAAATCCATTCCTGAAAATAAAAATTCTCTGAGTAGTGTGGAAATGCTGATCCTTACCCTACCTGGGGTGTCCACAGAGCATTTCCGCGAACTCTAGTTGAAGTGCTCTGGGCATGGGATTTTGACATGTTACCCAAACCAAAAGGAATGAGTGGGAAACAATCAAGACAACAGATAGAAGCACTTGCATTTGAATGAGTTTCAAGCATGCTTGGGTACTCGTGTGATCTGAGGGACTCAGTTTTGGAATACAACTGTCGCGTGGTACACCGTGACCTCCAGGCATCCCGGAGTTTCTGAAAAAAAATTTTCTGCGATTTTCACGAAACCACTTTTCTTCAACTTGAATTGGGCTAAAAATCCATTCTTGAAAATAAAAATTCTCTGAGTAGTGTGGAAATGCTGATCCTTACCCTACCTGGGGTGTCCACAGAGCATTTCCGCGAACTCTAGTTGAAGTGCTCTGGGCATGGGATTTTGACATGTTACCCAAACCAAAAGGAATGAGTGGGAAACAATCAAGACAACAGATAGAAGCACTTGCATTTGAATGAGTTTCAAGCATGCTTGGGTACTCGTGTGATCTGAGTGACTCAGTTTTGGAATACAACTGTCGCGTGGTACACCGCGACCTCCAGGCACCCCGGAGTTTCTGAAAAAAAAATTTCTGCGATTTTCACGAAACCACTTTTCTTCAACTTGAATTGGGCTAAAAATCCATCCCTGAAAATAAAAATTCTCTGAGTAGTGTGGAAATGCTGATCCTTACCCTACCTGGGGTGTCCTCTGAGCATTTCCACAAACTCTAGTTGAAGTGCTCTGGGCATGGGATTTTGACATGTTACCCAAACCAAAAGGAATGAGTGGGAAACAATCAAGACTACAGATAGAAGCACTTGCATTTGAATGAGTTTCAAGCATGCTTGGGTACTCGTGTGATCTGAGTGACTCAGTTTTGGAATACAACTGTCGCGTGGTACACCGCGACCTCCAGGCACCCCGGAGTTTCTGAAAAAAAAATTTCTGCGATTTTCACGAAACCAATTTTCTTCAACTTGAATTGGGCTAAAAATCCATCCCTGAAAATAAAAATTCTCTGAGTAGTGTGGAAATGCTGATCCTTACCCTACCTGGGGTGTCCTCTGAGCATTTCCACGAACTCTAGTTGAAGTGCTCTGGGCATGGGATTTTGACATGTTACCCAAACCAAAAGGAATGAGTGGGAAACAATCAAGACTACAGATAGAAGCACTTGCATTTGAAAGAGTTTCAAGCATGCTTGGGTACTCGTGTGATCTGAGTGACTCAGTTTTGGAATACAACTGTCGCGTGGTACACCGCGACCTCCAGGGACCCCGGAGTTTCTGAAAAAAAAATTTCTGCGATTTTCACGAAACCACTTTTCTTCAACTTGAATTGGGCTAAAAATCCATCCCTGAAAATAAAAATTCTCTGAGTAGTGTGGAAATGCTGATCCTTAACCTACCTGGGGTGTCCACAGAGCATTTCCGCGAACTCTAGTTGAAGTGCTCTGGGCATGGGATTTTGACATGTTACCCAAAGCAAAAGGAATGAGTGGGAAACAATCAAGACTACAGATAGAAGCACTTGCATTTGAAAGAGTTTCAAGCATGCTTGGGTACTCGTGTGATCTGAGTGACTCAGTTTTGGAATACAACTGTCGCGTGGTACACCGTGACCTCCAGGCATCCCGGAGTTTCTGAAAAAAAATTTTCTGCGATTTTCACGAAACCACTTTTCTTCAACTTGAATTGGGCTAAAAATCCATCCCTGAAAATAAAAATTCTCTGAGTAGTGTGGAAATGCTGATCCTTAACCTACCTGGGGTGTCCACAGAGCATTTCCGCGAACTCTAGTTGAAGTGCTCTGGGCATGGGATTTTGACATGTTACCCAAAGCAAAAGGAATGAGTGGGAAACAATCAAGACTACAGATAGAAGCACTTGCATTTGAAAGAGTTTCAAGCATGCTTGGGTACTCGTGTGATCTGAGTGACTCAGTTTTGGAATACAACTGTCGCGTGGTACACCGTGACCTCCAGGCATCCCGGAGTTTCTGAAAAAAAATTTTCTGCGATTTTCACGAAACCACTTTTCTTCAACTTGAATTGGGCTAAAAATCCATTCCTGAAAATAAAAATTCTCTGAGTAGTGTGGAAATGCTGATCCTTACCCTACCTGGGGTGTCCACAGAGCATTTCCGCGAACTCTAGTTGAAGTGCTCTGGGCATGGGATTTTGACATGTTACCCAAACCAAAAGGAATGAGTGGGAAACAATCAAGACAACAGATAGAAGCACTTGCATTTGAATGAGTTTCAAGCATGCTTGGGTACTCGTGTGATCTGAGTGACTCAGTTTTGGAATACAACTGTCGCGTGGTACACCGCGACCTCCAGGCACCCCGGAGTTTCTGAAAAAAAAATTTCTGCGATTTTCACGAAACCACTTTTCTTCAACTTGAATTGGGCTAAAAATCCATCCCTGAAAATAAAAATTCTCTGAGTAGTGTGGAAATGCTGATCCTTACCCTACCTGGGGTGTCCTCTGAGCATTTCCACAAACTCTAGTTGAAGTGCTCTGGGCATGGGATTTTGACATGTTACCCAAACCAAAAGGAATGAGTGGGAAACAATCAAGACTACAGATAGAAGCACTTGCATTTGAATGAGTTTCAAGCATGCTTGGGTACTCGTGTGATCTGAGTGACTCAGTTTTGGAATACAACTGTCGCGTGGTACACCGCGACCTCCAGGCACCCCGGAGTTTCTGAAAAAAAAATTTCTGCGATTTTCACGAAACCAATTTTCTTCAACTTGAATTGGGCTAAAAATCCATCCCTGAAAATAAAAATTCTCTGAGTAGTGTGGAAATGCTGATCCTTACCCTACCTGGGGTGTCCTCTGAGCATTTCCACGAACTCTAGTTGAAGTGCTCTGGGCATGGGATTTTGACATGTTACCCAAACCAAAAGGAATGAGTGGGAAACAATCAAGACTACAGATAGAAGCACTTGCATTTGAAAGAGTTTCAAGCATGCTTGGGTACTCGTGTGATCTGAGTGACTCAGTTTTGGAATACAACTGTCGCGTGGTACACCGTGACCTCCAGGCACCCCGGAGTTTCTGAAAAAAAATTTTCTGCGATTTTCACGAAACCACTTTTCTTCAACTTGAATTGGGCTAAAAATCCATCCCTGAAAATAAAAATTCTCTGAGTAGTGTGGAAATGCTGATCCTTACCCTACCTGGGGTGTCCACAGAGCATTTCCGCGAACTCTAGTTGAAGTGCTCTGGGCAATGGATTTTGACATGTTACCCAAATCAAAAGGAATGACTGGGAAACAATCAAGACAACAGATAGAAGCACTTGCATTTGAATGAGTTTCAAGCATGCTTGGGTACTCGTGTGATCTGAGTGACTCAGTTTTGGAATACAACTGTCGCGTGGTACACCGCGACCTCCAGGCACCCCGGAGTTTCTGAAAAAAAATTTTCGGCGATTTTCACGAAACCACTTTTCTTCAACTTGAATTGGGCTAAAAATCCATCCCTGAAAATAAAAATTCTCTGAGTAGTGTGGAAATGCTGATCCTTACCCTACCTGGGGTGTCCTCTGAGCATTTCCACAAACTCTAGTTGAAGTGCTCTGGGCATGGGATTTTGACATGTTACCCAAACCAAAAGGAATGAGTGGGAAACAATCAAGACAACAGATAGAAGCACTTGCATTTGAATGAGTTTCAAGCATGCTTGGGTACTCGTGTGATCTGAGTGACTCAGTTTTGGAATACAACTGTCGCGTGGTACACCGCGACCTCCAGGCACCCCGGAGTTTCTGAAAAAAAAATTTCTGCGATTTTCACGAAACCACTTTTCTTCAACTTGAATTGGGCTAAAAATCCATCCCTGAAAATAAAAATTCTCTGAGTAGTGTGGAAATGCTGATCCTTACCCTACCTGGGGTGTCCTCTGAGCATTTCCACAAACTCTAGTTGAAGTGCTCTGGGCATGGGATTTTGACATGTTACCCAAACCAAAAGGAATGAGTGGGAAACAATCAAGACTACAGATAGAAGCACTTGCATTTGAATGAGTTTCAAGCATGCTTGGGTACTCGTGTGATCTGAGTGACTCAGTTTTGGAATACAACTGTCGCGTGGTACACCGCGACCTCCAGGCACCCCGGAGTTTCTGAAAAAAAATGTTCTGCGATTTTCACGAAACCACTTTTCTTCAACTTGAATTGGGCTAAAAATCCATCCCTGAAAATAAAAATTCTCTGAGTAGTGTGGAAATGCTGATCCTTACCCTACCTGGGGTGTCCTCTGAGCATTTCCACGAACTCTAGTTGAAGTGCTCTGGGCATGGGATTTTGACATGTTACCCAAACCAAAAGGAATGAGTGGGAAACAATCAAGACTACAGATAGAAGCACTTGCATTTGAAAGAGTTTCAAGCATGCTTGGGTACTCGTGTGATCTGAGTGACTCAGTTTTGGAATACAACTGTCGCGTGGTACACCGTGACCTTCAGGCACCCCGGAGTTTCTGAAAAAAAAATTTCTGCGATTTTCACGAAACCACTTTTCTTCAACTTGAATTGGGCTAAAAATCCATCCCTGAAAATAAAAATTCTCTGAGTAGTGTGGAAATGCTGATCCTTACCCTACCTGGGGTGTCCTCTGAGCATTTCCACAAACTCTAGTTGAAGTGCTCTGGGCATGGGATTTTGACATGTTACCCAAACCAATAGGAATGAGTGGGAAACAATCAAGACTACAGATAGAAGCACTTGCATTTGAAAGAGTTTCAAGCATGCTTGGGTACTCGTGTGATCTGAGTGACTCAGTTTTGGAATACAACTGTCGCGTGGTACACCGCGACCTCCAGGCACCCCGGAGTTTCTGAAAAAAAATTTTCTGCGATTTTCACGAAACCACTTTTCTTCAACTTGAATTGGGCTAAAAATCCATCCCTGAAAATAAAAATTCTCTGAGTAGTGTGGAAATGCTGATCCTTACCCTACCTGGGGTGTCCACAGAGCATTTCCGCGAACTCTAGTTGAAGTGCTCTGGGCATGGGATTTTGACATGTTACCCAAACCAAAAGGAATGAGTGGGAAACAATCAAGACAACAGATAGAAGCACTTGCATTTGAATGAGTTTCAAGCATGCTTGGGTACTCGTGTGATCTGAGTGACTCAGTTTTGGAATACAACTGTCGCGTGGTACACCGCGACCTCCAGGCACCCCGGAGTTTCTGAAAAAAAATTTTCTGCGATTTTCACGAAACCACTTTTCTTCAACTTGAATTGGGCTAAAAATCCATCCCTGAAAATAAAAATTCTCTGAGTAGTGTGGAAATGCTGATTCTTACCCTACCTGGGGTGTCCACAGAGCATTTCCGCGAACTCTAGTTGAAGTGCTCTGGGCATGGGATTTTGACATGTTACCCAAACCAAAAGGAATGAGTGGGAAACAATCAAGACTACAGATAGAAGCACTTGCATTTGAAAGAGTTTCAAGCATGCTTGGGTACTCGTGTGATCTGAGTGACTCAGTTTTGGAATACAACTGTCGCGTGGTACACCGTGACCTCCAGGCATCCCGGAGTTTCTGAAAAAAAATTTTCTGCGATTCTCACGAAACCACTTTTCTTCAACTTGAATTGGGCTAAAAATCCATCCCTGAAAATAAAAATTCTCTGAGTAGTGTGGAAATGCTGATCCTTATCCTACCTGGGGTGTCCACAGAGCATTTCCGCGAACTCTAGTTGAAGTGCTCTGGGCAATGGATTTTGACATGTTACCCAAATCAAAAGGAATGAGTGGGAAACAATCAAGACAACAGATAGAAGCACTTGCATTTGAATGAGTTTCAAGCATGCTTGGGTACTCGTGTGATCTGAGTGACTCAGTTTTGGAATACAACTGTCGCGTGGTACACCGCGACCTCCAGGCACCCCGGAGTTTCTGAAAAAAAATTTTCTGTGATTTTCACGAAACCACTTTTCTTCAACTTGAATTGGGCTAAAAATCCATCCCTGAAAATAAAAATTCTCTGAGTAGTGTGGAAATGCTGATCCTTAACCTACCTGGGGTGTCCACAGAGCATTTCCGCGAACTCTAGTTGAAGTGCTCTGGGCATGGGATTTTGACATGTTACCCAAAGCAAAAGGAATGAGTGGGAAACAATCAAGACTACAGATAGAAGCACTTGCATTTGAAAGAGTTTCAAGCATGCTTGGGTACTCGTGTGATCTGAGTGACTCAGTTTTGGAATACAACTGTCGCGTGGTACACCGTGACCTCCAGGCATCCCGGAGTTTCTGAAAAAAAATTTTCTGCGATTTTCACGAAACCACTTTTCTTCAACTTGAATTGGGCTAAAAATCCATTCCTGAAAATAAAAATTCTCTGAGTAGTGTGGAAATGCTGATCCTTACCCTACCTGGGGTGTCCACAGAGCATTTCCGCGAACTCTAGTTGAAGTGCTCTGGGCATGGGATTTTGACATGTTACCCAAACCAAAAGGAATGAGTGGGAAACAATCAAGACAACAGATAGAAGCACTTGCATTTGAATGAGTTTCAAGCATGCTTGGGTACTCGTGTGATCTGAGTGACTCACTTTTGGAATACAACTGTCGCGTGGTACACCGCGACCTCCAGGCACCCCGGAGTTTCTGAAAAAAAAATTTCTGCGATTTTCACGAAACCACTTTTCTTCAACTTGAATTGGGCTAAAAATCCATCCCTGAAAATAAAAATTCTCTGAGTAGTGTGGAAATGCTGATCCTTACCCTACCTGGGGTGTCCTCTGAGCATTTCCACAAACTCTAGTTGAAGTGCTCTGGGCATGGGATTTTGACATGTTACCCAAACCAAAAGGAATGAGTGGGAAACAATCAAGACTACAGATAGAAGCACTTGCATTTGAATGAGTTTCAAGCATGCTTGGGTACTCGTGTGATCTGAGTGACTCAGTTTTGGAATACAACTGTCGCGTGGTACACCGCGACCTCCAGGCACCCCGGAGTTTCTGAAAAAAAATGTTCTGCGATTTTCACGAAACCAATTTTCTTCAACTTGAATTGGGCTAAAAATCCATCCCTGAAAATAAAAATTCTCTGAGTAGTGTGGAAATGCTGATCCTTACCCTACCTGGGGTGTCCTCTGAGCATTTCCACGAACTCTAGTTGAAGTGCTCTGGGCATGGGATTTTGACATGTTACCCAAACCAAAAGGAATGAGTGGGAAACAATCAAGACTACAGATAGAAGCACTTGCATTTGAAAGAGTTTCAAGCATGCTTGGGTACTCGTGTGATCTGAGTGACTCAGTTTTGGAATACAACTGTCGCGTGGTACACCGTGACCTTCAGGCACCCCGGAGTTTCTGAAAAAAAATTTTCTGCGATTTTCACGAAACCACTTTTCTTCAACTTGAATTGGGCTAAAAATCCATCCCTGAAAATAAAAATTCTCTGAGTAGTGTGGAAATGCTGATCCTTACCCTACCTGGGGTGTCCTCTGAGCATTTCCACAAACTCTAGTTGAAGTGCTCTGGGCATGGGATTTTGACATGTTACCCAAACCAATATGAATGAGTGGGAAACAATCAAGACTACAGATAGAAGCACTTGCATTTGAAAGAGTTTCAAGCATGCTTGGGTACTCGTGTGATCTGAGTGACTCAGTTTTGGAATTCAACTGTCGCGTGGTACACCGCGACCTCCAGGGACCCCGGAGTTTCTGAAAAAAAATTTTCTGCGATTTTCACGAAACCACTTTTCTTCAACTTGAATTGGGCTAAAAATCCATCCCTGAAAATAAAAATTCTCTGAGTAGTGTGGAAATGCTGATCCTTACCCTACCTGGGGTGTCCACTGAGCATTTCCACGAACTCTAGTTGAAGTGCTCTGGGCATGGGATTTTGACATGTTACCCAAACCAAAAGGAATGAGTGGGAAACAATCAAGACTACAGATAGAAGCACTTGCATTTGAAAGAGTTTCAAGCATGCTTGGGTACTCGTGTGATCTGAGTGACTCAGTTTTGGAATACAACTGTCGCGTGGTACACCGCGACCTCCAGGGACCCCGGAGTTTCTGAAAAAAAAATTTCTGCGATTTTCACGAAACCACTTTTCTTCAACTTGAATTGGGCTAAAAATCCATCCCTGAAAATAAAAATTCTCTGAGTAGTGTGGAAATGCTGATCCTTACCCTACCTGGGGTGTCCACTGAGCATTTCCGCAAACTCTAGTTGAAGTGCTCTGGGCATGGGATTTTGACATGTTACCCAAACCAAAAGGAATGAGTGGGAAACAATCAAGACTACAGATAGAAGCACTTGCATTTGAAAGAGTTTCAAGCATGCTTGGGTACTCGTGTGATCTGAGTGACTCAGTTTTGGAATACAACTGTCGCGTGGTACACCGCGACCTCCAGGCACCCCGGAGTTTCTGAAAAAAAAATTTCTGTGATTTTCACGAAACCACTTTTCTTCAACTTGAATTGGGCTAAAAATCCATCCCTGAAAATAAAAATTCTCTGAGTAGTGTGGAAATGCTGATCCTTACCCTACCTGGGGTGTCCACTGAGCATTTCCGCAAACTCTAGTTGAAGTGCTCTGGGCAATGGATTTTGACATGTTACCCAAACCAAAAGGAATGAGTGGGAAACAATCAAGACTACAGATAGAAGCACTTGCATTTGAAAGAGTTTCAAGCATGCTTGGGTACTCGTGTGATCTGAGTGACTCAGTTTTGGAATACAACTGTCGCGTGGTACACCGCGACCTCCAGGCACCCCGGAGTTTCTGAAAAAAAATGTTCTGCGATTTTCACGAAACCACTTTTCTTCAACTTGAATTGGGCTAAAAATCCATCCCTGAAAATAAAAATTCTCTGAGTAGTGTGGAAATGCTGATCCTTATCCAACCTGGGGTGTCCACAGAGCATTTCCGCGAACTCTAGTTGAAGTGCTCTGGGCATGGGATTTTGACATGTTACCCAAACCAAAAGGAATGAGTGGGAAACAATCAAGACTACAGATAGAAGCACTTGCATTTGAAAGAGTTTCAAGCATGCTTGGGTACTCGTGTGATCTGAGTGACTCAGTTTTGGAATACAACTGTCGCGTGGTACACCGTGACCTCCAGGCATCCCGGAGTTTCTGAAAAAAAAATTTCTGCGATTTTCACGAAACCACTTTTCTTCAACTTGAATTGGGCTAAAAATCCATCCCTGAAAATAAAAATTCTCTGAGTAGTGTGGAAATGCTGATCCTTACCCTACCTGGGGTGTCCTCTGAGCATTTCCACAAACTCTAGTTGAAGTGCTCTGGGCATGGGATTTTGACATGTTACCCAAACCAATAGGAATGAGTGGGAAACAATCAAGACTACAGATAGAAGCACTTGCATTTGAAAGAGTTTCAAGCATGCTTGGGTACTCGTGTGATCTGAGTGACTCAGTTTTGGAATACAACTGTCGCGTGGTACACCGCGACCTCCAGGCACCCCGGAGTTTCTGAAAAAAAAATTTCTGCGATTTTCACGAAACCACTTTTCTTCAACTTGAATTGGGCTAAAAATCCATCCCTGAAAATAAAAATTCTCTGAGTAGTGTGGAAATGCTGATCCTTACCCTACCTGGGGTGTCCACAGAGCATTTCCGCGAACTCTAGTTGAAGTGCTCTGGGCATGGGAGTTTGACATGTTACCCAAACCAAAAGGAATGAGTGGGAAACAATCAAGACTACAGATAGAAGCACTTGCATTTGAAAGAGTTTCAAGCATGCTTGGGTACTCGTGTGATCTGAGTGACTCAGTTTTGGAATACAACTGTCGCGTGGTACACCGTGACCTTCAGGCACCCCGGAGTTTCTGAAAAAAAAATTTCTGCGATTTTCACGAAACCACTTTTCTTCAACTTGAATTGGGCTAAAAATCCATCCCTGAAAATAAAAATTCTCTGAGTAGTGTGGAAATGCTGATCCTTACCCTACCTGGGGTGTCCACAGAGCATTTCCGCGAACTCTAGTTGAAGTGCTCTGGGCATGGGAGTTTGACATGTTACCCAAACCAAAAGGAATGAGTGGGAAACAATCAAGACTACAGATAGAAGCACTTGCATTTGAAAGAGTTTCAAGCATGCTTGGGTACTCGTGTGATCTGAGTGACTCAGTTTTGGAATACAACTGTCGCGTGGTACACCGTGACCTCCAGGCATCCCGGAGTTTCTGAAACAAAATTTTCTGCGATTTTCACGAAACCACTTTTCTTCAACTTGAATTGGGCTAAAAATCCATCCCTGAAAATAAAAATTCTCTGAGTAGTGTGGAAATGCTGATCCTTACCCTACCTGGGGTGTCCACAGAGCATTTCCGCGAACTCTAGTTGAAGTGCTCTGGGCAATGGATTTTGACATGTTACCCAAATCAAAAGGAATGACTGGGAAACAATCAAGACTACAGATAGAAGCACTTGCATTTGAAAGAGTTTCAAGCATGCTTGGGTACTCGTGTGATCTGAGTGACTCAGTTTTGGAATACAACTGTCGCGTGGTACACCGCGACCTCCAGGCACCCCGGAGTTTCTGAAAAAAAATTTTCTGCGATTTTCACGAAACCACTTTTCTTCAACTTGAATTGGGCTAAAAATCCATCCCTGAAAATAAAAATTCTCTGAGTAGTGTGGAAATGCTGATCCTTACCCTACCTGGGGTGTCCACTGAGCATTTCCGCAAACTCTTGTTGAAGTGCTCTGGGTAATGGATTTTGACATGTTACCCAAATCAAAAGGAATGAGTGGGAAACAATCAAGATAACAGATAGAAGCACTTGCATTTGAAAGAGTTTCAAGAATGCTTGGGTACTCATGTGATCTGAGTGACTCAGTTTTGGAATTCAACTGTCGCGTGGTACACCGCGACCTCCAGGGACCCCGGAGTTTCTGAAAAAAAATTTTCTGCGATTTTCACGAAACCACTTTTCTTCAACTTGAATTGGGCTAAAAATCCATCCCTGAAAATAAAAATTCTCTGAGTAGTGTGGAAATGCTGATCCTTACCCTACCTGGGGTGTCCTCTGAGCATTTCCACAAACTCTAGTTGAAGTGCTCTGGGCATGGGATTTTGACATGTTCCCCAAACCAATAGGAATGAGTGGGAAACAATCAAGACTACAGATAGAAGCACTTGCATTTGAAAGAGTTTCAAGCATGCTTGGGTACTCGTGTGATCTGAGTGACTCAGTTTTGGAATACAACTGTCGCGCGGTACACTGCGACCTCCAGGCACCCCGGAGTTTCTGAAAAAAAATTTTCTGCGATTTTCACGAAACCACTTTTCTTCAACTTGAATTGGGCTAAAAATCCATCCCTGAAAATAAAAATTCTCTGAGTAGTGTGGAAATGCTGATCCTTACCCTACCTGGGGTGTCCACTGAGCATTTCCGCAAACTCTAGTTGAAGTGCTCTGGGCAATGGATTTTGACATGTTACCCAAATCAAAAGGAATGAGTGGGAAACAATCAAGACAACAGATAGAAGCACTTGCATTTGAAAGAGTTTCAAGCATGCTTGGGTACTCGTGTGATCTGAGTGACTCAGTTTTGGAATACAACTGTCGCGTGGTACACCGTGACCTCCAGGCATCCCGGAGTTTCTGAAAAAAAAATTTCTGCGATTTTCACGAAACCACTTTTCTTCAACTTGAATTGGGCTAAAAATCCATCCATGAAAATAAAAATTCTCAGAGTAGTGTGGAAATGCTGATCCTTACCCTACCTGGGGTGTCCACAGAGCATTTCCGCGAACTCTAGTTGAAGTGCTCTGGGCATGGGATTTTGACATGTTACCCAAACCAAAAGGAATGAGTGGGAAACAATCAAGACTACAGATAGAAGCACTTGCATTTGAAAGAGTTTCAAGCATGCTTGGGTACTCGTGTGATCTGAGTGACTCAGTTTTGGAATACAACTGTCGCGTGGTACACCGTGACCTCCAGGCATCCTGGAGTTTCTGAAAAAAAAATTTTCTGCGATTTTCACGAAACCACTTTTCTTCAACTTGAAATGGGCTAAAAATCCATTCCTGAAAATAAAAATTCTCTGAGTAGTGTGGAAATGCTGATCCTTACCCTACCTGGGGTGTCCACAGAGCATTTCCGCGAACTCTAGTTGAAGTGCTCTGGGCATGTGATTTTGACATGTTACCCAAACCAAAAGGAATGAGTGGGAAACAATCAAGACAACAGATAGAAGCACTTGCATTTGAATGAGTTTCAAGCATGCTTGGGTACTCGTGTGATCTGAGTGACTCAGTTTTGGAATACAACTGTCGCGTGGTACACCGCGACCTCCAGGCACCCCGGAGTTTCTGAAAAAAAAATTTCTGCGATTTTCACGAAACCACTTTTCTTCAACTTGAATTGGGCTAAAAATCCATCCCTGAAAATAAAAATTCTCTGAGTAGTGTGGAAATGCTGATCCTTACCCTACCTGGGGTGTCCACAGAGCATTTCCGCGAACTCTAGTTGAAGTGCTCTGGGCATGGGATTTTGACATGTTACCCAAACCAAAAGGAATGAGTGGGAAACAATCAAGACTACAGATAGAAGCACTTGCATTTGAAAGAGTTTCAAGCATGCTTGGGTACTCGTGTGATCTGAGTGACTCAGTTTTGGAATACAACTGTCGCGTGGTACACCGCGACCTCCAGGGACCCCGGAGTTTCTGAAAAAAAATTTTCTGCGATTTTCACGAAACCACTTTTCTTCAACTTGAATTGGGCTAAAAATCCATCCCTGAAAATAAAAATTCTCTGAGTAGTGTGGAAATGCTGATCCTTACCCTACCTGGGGTGTCCAAAGAGCATTTCCGCGAACTCTAGTTGAAGTGCTCTGGGCATGGGATTTTGACATGTTACCCAAACCAAAAGGAATGAGTGGGAAACAATCAAGACTACAGATAGAAGCACTTGCATTTGAAAGAGTTTCAAGCATGCTTGGGTACTCGTGTGATCTGAGTGACTCAGTTTTGGAATACAACTGTCGCGTGGTACACCGTGACCTCCAGGCATCCCGGAGTTTCTGAAAAAAAATTTTCTGCGATTTTCACGAAACCACTTTTCTTCAACTTGAAATGGGCTAAAAATCCATTCCTGAAAATAAAAATTCTCTGAGTAGTGTGGAAATGCTGATCCTACCCTACCTGGGGTGTCCACAGAGCATTATCGCGAACTCTAGTTGAAGTGCTCTGGGCAATGGATTTTGACATGTTACCCAAACCAAAAGGAATGAGTGGGAAACAATCAAGACAACAGAAAGAAGCACGTGCATTTGAATGAGTTTCAAGCATGCTTGGGTACTCGTGTGATCTGAGTGACTCAGTTTTGGAATACAACTGTCGCGTGGTACACCGCGACCTCCAGGCACCCCGGAGTTTCTGAAAAAAAAAATTTCTGCGATTTTCACGAAACCACTTTTCTTCAACTTGAATTGGGCTAAAAATCCATCCCTGAAAATAAAAATTCTCTTAGTAGTGTGGAAATGCTGATCCTTACCCTACCTGGGGTGTCCTCTGAGCATTTCCACAAACTCTAGTTGAAGTGCTCTGGGCATGGGATTTTGACATGTTACCCAAACCAAAAGGAATGAGTGGGAAACAATCAAGAGTACAGATAGAAGCACTTGCATTTGAAAGAGTTTCAAACATGCTTGGGTACTCGTGTGATCTGAGTGACTCAGTTTTGGAATACAACTGTCGCGTGGTACACCGCGACCTCCAGGCACCCCGGAGTTTCTGAAAAAAAAATTTCTGCGATTTTCACAAAACCACTTTTCTTCAACTTGAATTGGGCAAAAAATCCATCCCTGAATATAAAAATTCTCTGAGTAGTGTGGAAATGCTGATCCTTACCCTACCTGGGGTGTCCTCTGAGCATTTCCACGAACTCTAGTTGAAGTGCTCTGGGCATGGGATTTTGACATGTTACCCAAACCAAAAGGAATGAGTGGGAAACAATCAAGACTACAGATAGAAGCACTTGCATTTGAAAGAGTTTCAAGCATGCTTGGGTACTCGTGTGATCTGAGTGACTCAGTTTTGGAATACAACTGTCGCGTGGTACACCGTGACCTTCAGGCACCCCGGAGTTTCTGAAAAAAAATTTTCTGCGATTTTCACGAAACCACTTTTCTTCAACTTGAATTGGGCTAAAAATCCATCCCTGAAAATAAAAATTCTCTGAGTAGTGTGGAAATGCTGATCCTTACCCTACCTGGGGTGTCCTCTGAGCATTTCCACAAACTCTAGTTGAAGTGCTCTGGGCATGGGATTTTGACATGTTACCCAAACCAATAGGAATGAGTGGGAAACAATCAAGACTACAGATAGAAGCACTTGCATTTGAAAGAGTTTCAAGCATGCTTGGGTACTCGTGTGATCTGAGTGACTCAGTTTTGGAATTCAACTGTCGCGTGGTACACCGCGACCTCCAGGGACCCCGGAGTTTCTGAAAAAAAATTTTCTGCGATTTTCACGAAACCACTTTTCTTCAACTTGAATTGGGCTAAAAATCCATCCCTGAAAATAAAAATTCTCTGAGTAGTGTGGAAATGCTGATCCTTACCCTACCTGGGGTGTCCACTGAGCATTTCCACGAACTCTAGTTGAAGTGCTCTGGGCATGGGATTTTGACATGTTACCCAAACCAAAAGGAATGAGTGGGAAACAATCAAGACTACAGATAGAAGCACTTGCATTTGAAAGAGTTTCAAGCATGCTTGGGTACTCGTGTGATCTGAGTGACTCAGTTTTGGAATACAACTGTCGCGTGGTACACCGCGACCTCCAGGGACCCCGGAGTTTCTGAAAAAAAAATTTCTGCGATTTTCACGAAACCACTTTTCTTCAACTTGAATTGGGCTAAAAATCCATCCCTGAAAATAAAAATTCTCTGAGTAGTGTGGAAATGCTGATCCTTACCCTACCTGGGGTGTCCACTGAGCATTTCCGCAAACTCTAGTTGAAGTGCTCTGGGCAATGGATTTTGACATGTTACCCAAACCAAAAGGAATGAGTGGGAAACAATCAAGACTACAGATAGAAGCACTTGCATTTGAAAGAGTTTCAAGCATGCTTGGGTACTCGTGTGATCTGAGTGACTCAGTTTTGGAATACAACTGTCGCGTGGTACACCGCGACCTCCAGGCACCCCGGAGTTTCTGAAAAAAAATGTTCTGCGATTTTCACGAAACCACTTTTCTTCAACTTGAATTGGGCTAAAAATCCATCCCTGAAAATAAAAATTCTCTGAGTAGTGTGGAAATGCTGATCCTTATCCAACCTGGGGTGTCCACAGAGCATTTCCGCGAACTCTAGTTGAAGTGCTCTGGGCATGGGATTTTGACATGTTACCCAAACCAAAAGGAATGAGTGGGAAACAATCAAGACTACAGATAGAAGCACTTGCATTTGAAAGAGTTTCAAGCATGCTTGGGTACTCGTGTGATCTGAGTGACTCAGTTTTGGAATACAACTGTCGCGTGGTACACCGTGACCTCCAGGCATCCCGGAGTTTCTGAAAAAAAAATTTCTGCGATTTTCACGAAACCACTTTTCTTCAACTTGAATTGGGCTAAAAATCCATCCCTGAAAATAAAAATTCTCTGAGTAGTGTGGAAATGCTGATCCTTACCCTACCTGGGGTGTCCTCTGAGCATTTCCACAAACTCTAGTTGAAGTGCTCTGGGCATGGGATTTTGACATGTTACCCAAACCAATAGGAATGAGTGGGAAACAATCAAGACTACAGATAGAAGCACTTGCATTTGAAAGAGTTTCAAGCATGCTTGGGTACTCGTGTGATCTGAGTGACTCAGTTTTGGAATACAACTGTCGCGTGGTACACCGCGACCTCCAGGCACCCCGGAGTTTCTGAAAAAAAAATTTCTGCGATTTTCACGAAACCACTTTTCTTCAACTTGAATTGGGCTAAAAATCCATCCCTGAAAATAAAAATTCTCTGAGTAGTGTGGAAATGCTGATCCTTACCCTACCTGGGGTGTCCACAGAGCATTTCCGCGAACTCTAGTTGAAGTGCTCTGGGCATGGGAGTTTGACATGTTACCCAAACCAAAAGGAATGAGTGGGAAACAATCAAGACTACAGATAGAAGCACTTGCATTTGAAAGAGTTTCAAGCATGCTTGGGTACTCGTGTGATCTGAGTGACTCAGTTTTGGAATACAACTGTCGCGTGGTACACCGTGACCTTCAGGCACCCCGGAGTTTCTGAAAAAAAAATTTCTGCGATTTTCACGAAACCACTTTTCTTCAACTTGAATTGGGCTAAAAATCCATCCCTGAAAATAAAAATTCTCTGAGTAGTGTGGAAATGCTGATCCTTACCCTACCTGGGGTGTCCACAGAGCATTTCCGCGAACTCTAGTTGAAGTGCTCTGGGCATGGGAGTTTGACATGTTACCCAAACCAAAAGGAATGAGTGGGAAACAATCAAGACTACAGATAGAAGCACTTGCATTTGAAAGAGTTTCAAGCATGCTTGGGTACTCGTGTGATCTGAGTGACTCAGTTTTGGAATACAACTGTCGCGTGGTACACCGTGACCTCCAGGCATCCCGGAGTTTCTGAAACAAAATTTTCTGCGATTTTCACGAAACCACTTTTCTTCAACTTGAATTGGGCTAAAAATCCATCCCTGAAAATAAAAATTCTCTGAGTAGTGTGGAAATGCTGATCCTTACCCTACCTGGGGTGTCCACAGAGCATTTCCGCGAACTCTAGTTGAAGTGCTCTGGGCAATGGATTTTGACATGTTACCCAAATCAAAAGGAATGACTGGGAAACAATCAAGACTACAGATAGAAGCACTTGCATTTGAAAGAGTTTCAAGCATGCTTGGGTACTCGTGTGATCTGAGTGACTCAGTTTTGGAATACAACTGTCGCGTGGTACACCGCGACCTCCAGGCACCCCGGAGTTTCTGAAAAAAAATTTTCTGCGATTTTCACGAAACCACTTTTCTTCAACTTGAATTGGGCTAAAAATCCATCCCTGAAAATAAAAATTCTCTGAGTAGTGTGGAAATGCTGATCCTTACCCTACCTGGGGTGTCCACTGAGCATTTCCGCAAACTCTTGTTGAAGTGCTCTGGGTAATGGATTTTGACATGTTACCCAAATCAAAAGGAATGAGTGGGAAACAATCAAGATAACAGATAGAAGCACTTGCATTTGAAAGAGTTTCAAGAATGCTTGGGTACTCATGTGATCTGAGTGACTCAGTTTTGGAATTCAACTGTCGCGTGGTACACCGCGACCTCCAGGGACCCCGGAGTTTCTGAAAAAAAATTTTCTGCGATTTTCACGAAACCACTTTTCTTCAACTTGAATTGGGCTAAAAATCCATCCCTGAAAATAAAAATTCTCTGAGTAGTGTGGAAATGCTGATCCTTACCCTACCTGGGGTGTCCTCTGAGCATTTCCACAAACTCTAGTTGAAGTGCTCTGGGCATGGGATTTTGACATGTTCCCCAAACCAATAGGAATGAGTGGGAAACAATCAAGACTACAGATAGAAGCACTTGCATTTGAAAGAGTTTCAAGCATGCTTGGGTACTCGTGTGATCTGAGTGACTCAGTTTTGGAATACAACTGTCGCGCGGTACACTGCGACCTCCAGGCACCCCGGAGTTTCTGAAAAAAAATTTTCTGCGATTTTCACGAAACCACTTTTCTTCAACTTGAATTGGGCTAAAAATCCATCCCTGAAAACAAAAATTCTCTGAGTAGTGTGGAAATGCTGATCCTTACCCTACCTGGGGTGTCCACTGAGCATTTCCGCAAACTCTAGTTGAAGTGCTCTGGGCAATGGATTTTGACATGTTACCCAAATCAAAAGGAATGAGTGGGAAACAATCAAGACAACAGATAGAAGCACTTGCATTTGAAAGAGTTTCAAGCATGCTTGGGTACTCGTGTGATCTGAGTGACTCAGTTTTGGAATACAACTGTCGCGTGGTACACCGTGACCTCCAGGCATCCCGGAGTTTCTGAAAAAAAAATTTCTGCGATTTTCACGAAACCACTTTTCTTCAACTTGAATTGGGCTAAAAATCCATCCATGAAAATAAAAATTCTCAGAGTAGTGTGGAAATGCTGATCCTTACCCTACCTGGGGTGTCCACAGAGCATTTCCGCGAACTCTAGTTGAAGTGCTCTGGGCATGGGATTTTGACATGTTACCCAAACCAAAAGGAATGAGTGGGAAACAATCAAGACTACAGATAGAAGCACTTGCATTTGAAAGAGTTTCAAGCATGCTTGGGTACTCGTGTGATCTGAGTGACTCAGTTTTGGAATACAACTGTCGCGTGGTACACCGTGACCTCCAGGCATCCTGGAGTTTCTGAAAAAAAATTTTCTGCGATTTTCACGAAACCACTTTTCTTCAACTTGAAATGGGCTAAAAATCCATTCCTGAAAATAAAAATTCTCTGAGTAGTGTGGAAATGCTGATCCTTACCCTACCTGGGGTGTCCACAGAGCATTTCCGCGAACTCTAGTTGAAGTGCTCTGGGCATGTGATTTTGACATGTTACCCAAACCAAAAGGAATGAGTGGGAAACAATCAAGACAACAGATAGAAGCACTTGCATTTGAATGAGTTTCAAGCATGCTTGGGTACTCGTGTGATCTGAGTGACTCAGTTTTGGAATACAACTGTCGCGTGGTACACCGCGACCTCCAGGCACCCCGGAGTTTCTGAAAAAAAAATTTCTGCGATTTTCACGAAACCACTTTTCTTCAACTTGAATTGGGCTAAAAATCCATCCCTGAAAATAAAAATTCTCTGAGTAGTGTGGAAATGCTGATCCTTACCCTACCTGGGGTGTCCACAGAGCATTTCCGCGAACTCTAGTTGAAGTGCTCTGGGCATGGGATTTTGACATGTTACCCAAACCAAAAGGAATGAGTGGGAAACAATCAAGACTACAGATAGAAGCACTTGCATTTGAAAGAGTTTCAAGCATGCTTGGGTACTCGTGTGATCTGAGTGACTCAGTTTTGGAATACAACTGTCGCGTGGTACACCGCGACCTCCAGGGACCCCGGAGTTTCTGAAAAAAAATTTTCTGCGATTTTCACGAAACCACTTTTCTTCAACTTGAATTGGGCTAAAAATCCATCCCTGAAAATAAAAATTCTCTGAGTAGTGTGGAAATGCTGATCCTTACCCTACCTGGGGTGTCCAAAGAGCATTTCCGCGAACTCTAGTTGAAGTGCTCTGGGCATGGGATTTTGACATGTTACCCAAACCAAAAGGAATGAGTGGGAAACAATCAAGACTACAGATAGAAGCACTTGCATTTGAAAGAGTTTCAAGCATGCTTGGGTACTCGTGTGATCTGAGTGACTCAGTTTTGGAATACAACTGTCGCGTGGTACACCGTGACCTCCAGGCATCCCGGAGTTTCTGAAAAAAAATTTTCTGCGATTTTCACGAAACCACTTTTCTTCAACTTGAAATGGGCTAAAAATCCATTCCTGAAAATAAAAATTCTCTGAGTAGTGTGGAAATGCTGATCCTACCCTACCTGGGGTGTCCACAGAGCATTATCGCGAACTCTAGTTGAAGTGCTCTGGGCATGGGATTTTGACATGTTACCCAAACCAAAAGGAATGAGTGGGAAACAATCAAGACAACAGAAAGAAGCACGTGCATTTGAATGAGTTTCAAGCATGCTTGGGTACTCGTGTGATCTGAGTGACTCAGTTTTGGAATACAACTGTCGCGTGGTACACCGCGACCTCCAGGCACCCCGGAGTTTCTGAAAAAAAAAATTTCTGCGATTTTCACGAAACCACTTTTCTTCAACTTGAATTGGGCTAAAAATCCATCCCTGAAAATAAAAATTCTCTTAGTAGTGTGGAAATGCTGATCCTTACCCTACCTGGGGTGTCCTCTGAGCATTTCCACAAACTCTAGTTGAAGTGCTCTGGGCATGGGATTTTGACATGTTACCCAAACCAAAAGGAATGAGTGGGAAACAATCAAGAGTACAGATAGAAGCACTTGCATTTGAAAGAGTTTCAAACATGCTTGGGTACTCGTGTGATCTGAGTGACTCAGTTTTGGAATACAACTGTCGCGTGGTACACCGCGACCTCCAGGCACCCCGGAGTTTCTGAAAAAAAAATTTCTGCGATTTTCACAAAACCACTTTTCTTCAACTTGAAGTGGGCAAAAAATCCATCCCTGAAAATAAAAATTCTCTGAGTAGTGTGGAAATGCTGATCCTTACCCTACCTGGGGTGTCCTCTGAGCATTTCCACGAACTCTAGTTGAAGTGCTCTGGGCATGGGATTTTGACATGTTACCCAAACCAAAAGGAATGAGTGGGAAACAATCAAGACTACAGATAGAAGCACTTGCATTTGAAAGAGTTTCAAGCATGCTTGGGTACTCGTGTGATCTGAGTGACTCAGTTTTGGAATACAACTGTCGCGTGGTACACCGCGACCTCCAGGGACCCCGGAGTTTCTGAAAAAAAATTTTCTGCGATTTTCACGAAACCACTTTTCTTCAACTTGAATTGGGCTAAAAATCCATCCCTGAAAATAAAAATTCTCTGAGTAGTGTGGAAATGCTGATCCTTACCCTACCTGGGGTGTCCACTGAGCATTTCCGCAAACTCTAGTTGAAGTGCTCTGGGCAATGGATTTTGACATGTTACCCAAACCAAAAGGAATGAGTGGGAAACAATCAAGACTACAGATAGAAGCACTTGCATTTGAAAGAGTTTCAAGCATGCTTGGGTACTCGTGTGATCTGAGTGACTCAGTTTTGGAATACAACTGTCGCGTGGTACACCGCGACCTCCAGGCACCCCGGAGTTTCTGAAAAAAAAATTTCTGCGATTTTCACGAAACCACTTTTCTTCAACTTGAATTGGGCTAAAAATCCATCCCTGAAAATAAAAATTCTCTGAGTAGTGTGGAAATGCTGATCCTTACCCTACCTGGGGTGTCCACTGAGCATTTCCACGAACTCTAGTTGAAGTGCTCTGGGCATGGGATTTTGACATGTTACCCAAACCAAAAGGAATGAGTGGGAAACAATCAAGACTACAGATAGAAGCACTTGCATTTGAAAGAGTTTCAAGCATGCTTGGGTACTCGTGTGATCTGAGTGACTCAGTTTTGGAATACAACTGTCGCGTGGTACACCGCGACCTCCAGGGACCCCGGAGTTTCTGAAAAAAAATTTTCTGCGATTTTCACGAAACCACTTTTCTTCAACTTGAATTGGGCTAAAAATCCATCCCTGAAAATAAAAATTCTCTGAGTAGTGTGGAAATGCTGATCCTTACCCTACCTGGGGTGTCCACTGAGCATTTCCGCAAACTCTAGTTGAAGTGCTCTGGGCAATGGATTTTGACATGTTACCCAAACCAAAAGGAATGAGTGGGAAACAATCAAGACTACAGATAGAAGCACTTGCATTTGAAAGAGTTTCAAGCATGCTTGGGTACTCGTGTGATCTGAGTGACTCAGTTTTGGAATACAACTGTCGCGTGGCACACCGTGACCTCCAGGCATCCCGGAGTTTCTGAAAAAAAATTTTCTGCGATTTTCACGAAACCACTTGTCTTCAACTTGAATTGGGCTAAAAATCCATTCCTGAAAATAAAAATTCTCTGAGTAGTGTAGAAATGCTGATCCTTACCTTACCTGGGGTGTCCACAGAGTATTTCCGCGAACTCTAGTTCAAGTGCTCTGGGCAATGGATTTTGACATGTTACCCAAATCAAAAGGAATGAGTGGGAAACAATCAAGACAACAGATAGAAGCACTTGCATTTGAATGAGTTTCAAGCATGCTTGGGTACTCGTGTGATCTGAGTGACTCAGTTTTGGAATACAACTGTCGCGTGGTACACCGCGACCTCCAGGCACCCCGGAGTTTCTGAAAAAAAAAATTCTGCGATTTTCACGAAACCACTTTTCTTCAACTTGAATTGGGCTAAAAATCCATCCCTGAAAATAAAAATTCTCTGAGTAGTGTGGAAATGCTGATCCTTACCCTACCTGGGGTGTGCTCTGAGCATTTCTACGAACTCTAGTTGAAGTGCTCTGGGCATGGGATTTTGACATGTTACACAAACCAAAAGGAATGAGTGGGAAACAATCAAGACTACAGATAGAAGCACTTGCATTTGAAAGAGTTTCAAGCATGCTTGGGTACTCGTGTGATCTGAGTGACTCAGTTTTGGAATACAACTGTCGCGTGGTACACCGCGACCTCCAGGGACCCCGGAGTTTCTGAAAAAAAATTTTCTGCGATTTTCACGAAACCACTTTTCTTCAACTTGAATTGGGCTAAAAATCCATCCCTGAAAATAAAAATTCTCTGAGTAGTGTGGAAATGCTGATCCTTACCCTACCTGGGGTGTCCACTGAGCATTTCCGCAAACTCTAGTTGAAGTGCTCTGGGCAATGGATTTTGACATGTTACCCAAACCAAAAGGAATGAGTGGGAAACAATCAAGACTACAGATAGAAGCACTTGCATTTGAAAGAGTTTCAAGCATGCTTGGGTACTCGTGTGATCTGAGTGACTCAGTTTTGGAATACAACTGTCGCGTGGTACACCGCGACCTCCAGGCACCCCGGAGTTTCTGAAAAAAAAATTTCTGCGATTTTCACGAAACCACTTTTCTTCAACTTGAATTGGGCTAAAAATCCATCCCTGAAAATAAAAATTCTCTGAGTAGTGTGGAAATGCTGATCCTTACCCTACCTGGGGTGTGCTCTGAGCATTTCTACGAACTCTAGTTGAAGTGCTCTGGGCATGGGATTTTGACATGTTACACAAACCAAAAGGAATGAGTGGGAAACAATCAAGACTACAGATAGAAGCACTTGCATTTGAAAGAGTTTCAAGCATGCTTGGGTACTCGTGTGATCTGAGTGACGCAGTTTTGGAATACAACTGTCGCGTGGTACACCGCGACCTCCAGGCACCCCGGAGTTTCTGAAAAAAAAATTTCTGCGATTTTCACGAAACCACTTTTCTTCAACTTGAATTGGGCTAAAAATCCATCCATGAAAATAAAAATTCTCTGAGTAGTGTGGAAATGCTGATCCTTACCCTACCTGGGGTGTCCACAGAGCATTTCCGCGAACTCTAGTTGAAGTGCTCTGGGCATGGGATTTTGACATGTTACCCAAACCAAAAGGAATGAGTGGGAAACAATCAAGACTACAGATAGAAGCACTTGCATTTGAAAGAGTTTCAAGCATGCTTGGGTACTCGTGTGATCTGAGTGACTCAGTTTTGGAATACAACTGTCGCGTGGTACACCGTGACCTCCAGGCACCCCGGAGTTTCTGAAAAAAAATTTTCTGCGATTTTCACGAAACCACTTTTTTTCATCTTGAATTGGGCTAAAAATCCATCCCTGAAAATAAAAATTCTCTGAATAGTGTGGAAATGCTGATCCTTACCCTACCTGGGGTGTCCACAGAGCATTTCCGCGAACTCTAGTTGAAGTGCTCTGGGCATGGGATTTTGACATGTTACCCAAACCAAAAGGAATGAGTGGGAAACAATCAAGACTAGAGATAGAAGCACTTGCATTTGAAAGAGTTTCAAGCATGCTTGGGTACTCGTGTGATCTGAGTGACTCAGTTTTGGAATACAACTGTCGCGTGGTACACCGTGACCTCCAGGCATCCCGGAGTTTCTGAAAAAAATTTTTCTGCGATTTTCACGAAACCACTTTTCTTCAACTTGAATTGGGCTAAAAATCCATTCCTGAAAATAAAAATTCTCTGAGTAGTGTGGAAATGCTGATCCTTACCCTACCTGGGGTGTCCACAGAGCATTTCCGCGAACTCTAGTTGAAGTGCTCTGGGCATGGGATTTTGACATGTTAACCAAACCAAAAGGAATGAGTGGGAAACAATCAAGACAACAGATAGAAGCACTTGCATTTGAATGAGTTTCAAGCATGCTTGGGTACTCGTGTGATCTGAGTGACTCAGTTTTGGAATACAACTGTCGCGTGGTACACCGCGACCTCCAGGCACCCCGGAGTTTCTGAAAAAAAAATTTCTGCGATTTTCACGAAACCACTTTTCTTCAACTTGAATTGGGCTAAAAATCCATCCCTGAAAATAAAAATTCTCTGAGTAGTGTGGAAATGCTGATCCTTACCCTACCTGGGGTGTCCTCTGAGCATTTCCACAAACTCTAGTTGAAGTGCTCTGGGCATGGGATTTTGACATGTTACCCAAACCAAAAGGAATGAGTGGGAAACAATCAAGACTACAGATAGAAGCACTTGCATTTGAAAGAGTTTCAAGCATGCTTGGGTACTCGTGTGATCTGAGTGACTCAGTTTTGGAATACAACTGTCGCGTGGTACACCGCGACCTCCAGGCACCCCGGAGTTTCTGAAAAAAAAATTTCTGCGATTTTCACGAAACCACTTTTCTTCAACTTGAATTGGGCTAAAAATCCATCCCTGAAAATAAAAATTCTCTGAGTAGTGTGGAAATGCTGATCCTTACCCTACCTGGGGTGTCCTCTGAGCATTTCCACAAACTCTAGTTGAAGTGCTCTGGGCATGGGATTTTGACATGTTACCCAAACCAAAAGGAATGAGTGGGAAACAATCAAGACTACAGATAGAAGCACTTGCATTTGAAAGAGTTTCAAGCATGCTTGGGTACTCGTGTGATCTGAGTGACTCAGTTTTGGAATACAACTGTCGCGTGGTACACCGCGACCTCCAGGGACCCCGGAGTTTCTGAAAAAAAAATTTCTGCGATTTTCACGAAACCACTTTTCTTCAACTTGAATTGGGCTAAAAATCCATCCCTGAAAATAAAAATTCTCTGAGTAGTGTGGAAATGCTGATCCTTACCCTACCTGGGGTGTCCAAAGAGCATTTCCGCGAACTCTAGTTGAAGTGCTCTGGGCATGGGATTTTGACATGTTACCCAAACCAAAAGGAATGAGTGGGAAACAATCAAGACTACAGATAGAAGCACTTGCATTTGAAAGAGTTTCAAGCATGCTTGGGTACTCGTGTGATCTGAGTGACTCAGTTTTGGAATACAACTGTCGCGTGGTACACCGTGACCTCCAGGCATCCCGGAGTTTCTGAAAAAAAATTTTCTGCGATTTTCACGAAACCACTTTTCTTCAACTTGAAATGGGCTAAAAATCCATTCCTGAAAATAAAAATTCTCTGAGTAGTGTGGAAATGCTGATCCTACCCTACCTGGGGTGTCCACAGAGCATTATCGCGAACTCTAGTTGAAGTGCTCTGGGCATGGGATTTTGACATGTTACCCAAACCAAAAGGAATGAGTGGGAAACAATCAAGACAACAGAAAGAAGCACGTGCATTTGAATGAGTTTCAAGCATGCTTGGGTACTCGTGTGATCTGAGTGACTCAGTTTTGGAATACAACTGTCGCGTGGTACACCGCGACCTCCAGGCACCCCGGAGTTTCTGAAAAAAAAAATTTCTGCGATTTTCACGAAACCACTTTTCTTCAACTTGAATTGGGCTAAAAATCCATCCCTGAAAATAAAAATTCTCTTAGTAGTGTGGAAATGCTGATCCTTACCCTACCTGGGGTGTCCTCTGAGCATTTCCACAAACTCTAGTTGAAGTGCTCTGGGCATGGGATTTTGACATGTTACCCAAACCAAAAGGAATGAGTGGGAAACAATCAAGAGTACAGATAGAAGCACTTGCATTTGAAAGAGTTTCAAGCATGCTTGGGTACTCGTGTGATCTGAGTGACTCAGTTTTGGAATACAACTGTCGCGTGGTACACCGCGACCTCCAGGGACCCCGGAGTTTCTGAAAAAAAATTTTCTGCGATTTTCACAAAACCACTTTTCTTCAACTTGAATTGGGCTAAAAATCCATCCCTGAAAATAAAAATTCTCTGAGTAGTGTGGAAATGCTGATCCTTACCCTACCTGGGGTGTCCACTGAGCATTTCCGCAAACTCTAGTTGAAGTGCTCTGGGCAATGGATTTTGACATGTTACCCAAACCAAAAGGAATGAGTGGGAAACAATCAAGACTACAGATAGAAGCACTTGCATTTGAAAGAGTTTCAAGCATGCTTGGGTACTCGTGTGATCTGAGTGACTCAGTTTTGGAATACAACTGTCGCGTGGTACACCGCGACCTCCAGGCACCCCGGAGTTTCTGAAAAAAAAATTTCTGCGATTTTCACGAAACCACTTTTCTTCAACTTGAATTGGGCTAAAAATCCATCCCTGAAAATAAAAATTCTCTGAGTAGTGTGGAAATGCTGATCCTTACCCTACCTGGGGTGTCCACTGAGCATTTCCACGAACTCTAGTTGAAGTGCTCTGGGCATGGGATTTTGACATGTTACCCAAATCAAAAGGAATGAGTGGGAAACAATCAAGACAACAGATAGAAGCACTTGCATTTGAAAGAGTTTCAAGCATGCTTGGGTACTCGTGTGATCTGAGTGACTCAGTTTTGGAATACAACTGTCGCGTGGTACACCGTGACCTCCAGGCATCCCGGAGTTTCTGAAAAAAAAATTTCTGCGATTTTCACGAAACCACTTTTCTTCAACTTGAATTGGGCTAAAAATCCATCCATGAAAATAAAAATTCTCAGAGTAGTGTGGAAATGCTGATCCTTACCCTACCTGGGGTGTCCACAGAGCATTTCCGCGAACTCTAGTTGAAGTGCTCTGGGCATGGGATTTTGACATGTTACCCAAACCAAAAGGAATGAGTGGGAAACAATCAAGACTACAGATAGAAGCACTTGCATTTGAAAGAGTTTCAAGCATGCTTGGGTACTCGTGTGATCTGAGTGACTCAGTTTTGGAATACAACTGTCGCGTGGTACACCGTGACCTCCAGGCATCCTGGAGTTTCTGAAAAAAAATTTTCTGCGATTTTCACGAAACCACTTTTCTTCAACTTGAAATGGGCTAAAAATCCATTCCTGAAAATAAAAATTCTCTGAGTAGTGTGGAAATGCTGATCCTTACCCTACCTGGGGTGTCCACAGAGCATTTCCGCGAACTCTAGTTGAAGTGCTCTGGGCATGTGATTTTGACATGTTACCCAAACCAAAAGGAATGAGTGGGAAACAATCAAGACAACAGATAGAAGCACTTGCATTTGAATGAGTTTCAAGCATGCTTGGGTACTCGTGTGATCTGAGTGACTCAGTTTTGGAATACAACTGTCGCGTGGTACACCGCGACCTCCAGGCACCCCGGAGTTTCTGAAAAAAAAATTTCTGCGATTTTCACGAAACCACTTTTCTTCAACTTGAATTGGGCTAAAAATCCATCCCTGAAAATAAAAATTCTCTGAGTAGTGTGGAAATGCTGATCCTTACCCTACCTGGGGTGTCCACAGAGCATTTCCGCAAACTCTAGTTGAAGTGCTCTGGGCATGGGATTTTGACATGTTACCCAAACCAAAAGGAATGAGTGGGAAACAATCAAGACTACAGATAGAAGCACTTGCATTTGAAAGAGTTTCAAGCATGCTTGGGTACTCGTGTGATCTGAGTGACTCAGTTTTGGAATACAACTGTCGCGTGGTACACCGCGACCTCCAGGGACCCCGGAGTTTCTGAAAAAAAATTTTCTGCGATTTTCACGAAACCACTTTTCTTCAACTTGAATTGGGCTAAAAATCCATCCCTGAAAATAAAAATTCTCTGAGTAGTGTGGAAATGCTGATCCTTACCCTACCTGGGGTGTCCAAAGAGCATTTCCGCGAACTCTAGTTGAAGTGCTCTGGGCATGGGATTTTGACATGTTACCCAAACCAAAAGGAATGAGTGGGAAACAATCAAGACTACAGATAGAAGCACTTGCATTTGAAAGAGTTTCAAGCATGCTTGGGTACTCGTGTGATCTGAGTGACTCAGTTTTGGAATACAACTGTCGCGTGGTACACCGTGACCTCCAGGCATCCCGGAGTTTCTGAAAAAAAATTTTCTGCGATTTTCACGAAACCACTTTTCTTCAACTTGAAATGGGCTAAAAATCCATTCCTGAAAATAAAAATTCTCTGAGTAGTGTGGAAATGCTGATCCTACCCTACCTGGGGTGTCCACAGAGCATTATCGCGAACTCTAGTTGAAGTGCTCTGGGCATGGGATTTTGACATGTTACCCAAACCAAAAGGAATGAGTGGGAAACAATCAAGACAACAGAAAGAAGCACGTGCATTTGAATGAGTTTCAAGCATGCTTGGGTACTCGTGTGATCTGAGTGACTCAGTTTTGGAATACAACTGTCGCGTGGTACACCGCGACCTCCAGGCACCCCGGAGTTTCTGAAAAAAAAAATTTCTGCGATTTTCACGAAACCACTTTTCTTCAACTTGAATTGGGCTAAAAATCCATCCCTGAAAATAAAAATTCTCTTAGTAGTGTGGAAATGCTGATCCTTACCCTACCTGGGGTGTCCTCTGAGCATTTCCACAAACTCTAGTTGAAGTGCTCTGGGCATGGGATTTTGACATGTTACCCAAACCAAAAGGAATGAGTGGGAAACAATCAAGAGTACAGATAGAAGCACTTGCATTTGAAAGAGTTTCAAACATGCTTGGGTACTCGTGTGATCTGAGTGACTCAGTTTTGGAATACAACTGTCGCGTGGTACACCGCGACCTCCAGGCACCCCGGAGTTTCTGAAAAAAAAATTTCTGCGATTTTCACAAAACCACTTTTCTTCAACTTGAATTGGGCAAAAAATCCATCCCTGAAAATAAAAATTCTCTGAGTAGTGTGGAAATGCTGATCCTTACCCTACCTGGGGTGTCCTCTGAGCATTTCCACGAACTCTAGTTGAAGTGCTCTGGGCATGGGATTTTGACATGTTACCCAAACCAAAAGGAATGAGTGGGAAACAATCAAGACTACAGATAGAAGCACTTGCATTTGAAAGAGTTTCAAGCATGCTTGGGTACTCGTGTGATCTGAGTGACTCAGTTTTGGAATACAACTGTCGCGTGGTACACCGCGACCTCCAGGGACCCCGGAGTTTCTGAAAAAAAATTTTCTGCGATTTTCACGAAACCACTTTTCTTCAACTTGAATTGGGCTAAAAATCCATCCCTGAAAATAAAAATTCTCTGAGTAGTGTGGAAATGCTGATCCTTACCCTACCTGGGGTGTCCACTGAGCATTTCCGCAAACTCTAGTTGAAGTGCTCTGGGCAATGGATTTTGACATGTTACCCAAACCAAAAGGAATGAGTGGGAAACAATCAAGACTACAGATAGAAGCACTTGCATTTGAAAGAGTTTCAAGCATGCTTGGGTAATCGTGTGATCTGAGTGACTCAGTTTTGGAATACAACTGTCGCGTGGTACACCGCGACCTCCAGGCACCCCGGAGTTTCTGAAAAAAAAATTTCTGCGATTTTCACGAAACCACTTTTCTTCAACTTGAATTGGGCTAAAAATCCATCCCTGAAAATAAAAATTCTCTGAGTAGTGTGGAAATGCTGATCCTTACCCTACCTGGGGTGTCCACTGAGCATTTCCACGAACTCTAGTTGAAGTGCTCTGGGCATGGGATTTTGACATGTTACCCAAACCAAAAGGAATGAGTGGGAAACAATCAAGACTACAGATAGAAGCACTTGCATTTGAAAGAGTTTCAAGCATGCTTGGGTACTCGTGTGATCTGAGTGACTCAGTTTTGGAATACAACTGTCGCGTGGTACACCGCGACCTCCAGGGACCCCGGAGTTTCTGAAAAAAAATTTTCTGCGATTTTCACGAAACCACTTTTCTTCAACTTGAATTGGGCTAAAAATCCATCCCTGAAAATAAAAATTCTCTGAGTAGTGTGGAAATGCTGATCCTTACCCTACCTGGGGTGTCCACTGAGCATTTCCGCAAACTCTAGTTGAAGTGCTCTGGGCAATGGATTTTGACATGTTACCCAAACCAAAAGGAATGAGTGGGAAACAATCAAGACTACAGATAGAAGCACTTGCATTTGAAAGAGTTTCAAGCATGCTTGGGTACTCGTGTGATCTGAGTGACTCAGTTTTGGAATACAACTGTCGCGTGGCACACCGTGACCTCCAGGCATCCCGGAGTTTCTGAAAAAAAATTTTCTGCGATTTTCACGAAACCACTTGTCTTCAACTTGAATTGGGCTAAAAATCCATTCCTGAAAATAAAAATTCTCTGAGTAGTGTAGAAATGCTGATCCTTACCTTACCTGGGGTGTCCACAGAGTATTTCCGCGAACTCTAGTTCAAGTGCTCTGGGCAATGGATTTTGACATGTTACCCAAATCAAAAGGAATGAGTGGGAAACAATCAAGACAACAGATAGAAGCACTTGCATTTGAATGAGTTTCAAGCATGCTTGGGTACTCGTGTGATCTGAGTGACTCAGTTTTGGAATACAACTGTCGCGTGGTACACCGCGACCTCCAGGCACCCCGGAGTTTCTGAAAAAAAAAATTCTGCGATTTTCACGAAACCACTTTTCTTCAACTTGAATTGGGCTAAAAATCCATCCCTGAAAATAAAAATTCTCTGAGTAGTGTGGAAATGCTGATCCTTACCCTACCTGGGGTGTGCTCTGAGCATTTCTACGAACTCTAGTTGAAGTGCTCTGGGCATGGGATTTTGACATGTTACACAAACCAAAAGGAATGAGTGGGAAACAATCAAGACTACAGATAGAAGCACTTGCATTTAAATGAGTTTCAAGCATGCTTGGGTACTCGTGTGATCTGAGTGACTCAGTTTTGGAATACAACTGTCGCGTGGTACACCGCGACCTCCAGGGACCCCGGAGTTTCTGAAAAAAAATTTTCTGCGATTTTCACGAAACCACTTTTCTTCAACTTGAATTGGGCTAAAAATCCATCCCTGAAAATAAAAATTCTCTGAGTAGTGTGGAAATGCTGATCCTTACCCTACCTGGGGTGTCCACTGAGCATTTCCGCAAACTCTAGTTGAAGTGCTCTGGGCAATGGATTTTGACATGTTACCCAAACCAAAAGGAATGAGTGGGAAACAATCAAGACTACAGATAGAAGCACTTGCATTTGAAAGAGTTTCAAGCATGCTTGGGTACTCGTGTGATCTGAGTGACTCAGTTTTGGAATACAACTGTCGCGTGGTACACCGCGACCTCCAGGCACCCCGGAGTTTCTGAAAAAAAAATTTCTGCGATTTTCACGAAACCACTTTTCTTCAACTTGAATTGGGCTAAAAATCCATCCCTGAAAATAAAAATTCTCTGAGTAGTGTGGAAATGCTGATCCTTACCCTACCTGGGGTGTGCTCTGAGCATTTCTACGAACTCTAGTTGAAGTGCTCTGGGCATGGGATTTTGACATGTTACACAAACCAAAAGGAATGAGTGGGAAACAATCAAGACTACAGATAGAAGCACTTGCATTTGAAAGAGTTTCAAGCATGCTTGGGTACTCGTGTGATCTGAGTGACGCAGTTTTGGAATACAACTGTCGCGTGGTACACCGCGACCTCCAGGCACCCCGGAGTTTCTGAAAAAAAAATTTCTGCGATTTTCACGAAACCACTTTTCTTCAACTTGAATTGGGCTAAAAATCCATCCATGAAAATAAAAATTCTCTGAGTAGTGTGGAAATGCTGATCCTTACCCTACCTGGGGTGTCCACAGAGCATTTCCGCGAACTCTAGTTGAAGTGCTCTGGGCATGGGATTTTGACATGTTACCCAAACCAAAAGGAATGAGTGGGAAACAATCAAGACTACAGATAGAAGCACTTGCATTTGAAAGAGTTTCAAGCATGCTTGGGTACTCGTGTGATCTGAGTGACTCAGTTTTGGAATACAACTGTCGCGTGGTACACCGTGACCTCCAGGCACCCCGGAGTTTCTGAAAAAAAATTTTCTGCGATTTTCACGAAACCACTTTTTTTCATCTTGAATTGGGCTAAAAATCCATCCCTGAAAATAAAAATTCTCTGAATAGTGTGGAAATGCTGATCCTTACCCTACCTGGGGTGTCCACAGAGCATTTCCGCGAACTCTAGTTGAAGTGCTCTGGGCATGGGATTTTGACATGTTACCCAAACCAAAAGGAATGAGTGGGAAACAATCAAGACTAGAGATAGAAGCACTTGCATTTGAAAGAGTTTCAAGCATGCTTGGGTACTCGTGTGATCTGAGTGACTCAGTTTTGGAATACAACTGTCGCGTGGTACACCGTGACCTCCAGGCATCCCGGAGTTTCTGAAAAAAATTTTTCTGCGATTTTCACGAAACCACTTTTCTTCAACTTGAATTGGGCTAAAAATCCATTCCTGAAAATAAAAATTCTCTGAGTAGTGTGGAAATGCTGATCCTTACCCTACCTGGGGTGTCCACAGAGCATTTCCGCGAACTCTAGTTGAAGTGCTCTGGGCATGGGATTTTGACATGTTAACCAAACCAAAAGGAATGAGTGGGAAACAATCAAGACAACAGATAGAAGCACTTGCATTTGAATGAGTTTCAAGCATGCTTGGGTACTCGTGTGATCTGAGTGACTCAGTTTTGGAATACAACTGTCGCGTGGTACACCGCGACCTCCAGGCACCCCGGAGTTTCTGAAAAAAAAATTTCTGCGATTTTCACGAAACCACTTTTCTTCAACTTGAATTGGGCTAAAAATCCATCCCTGAAAATAAAAATTCTCTGAGTAGTGTGGAAATGCTGATCCTTACCCTACCTGGGGTGTCCTCTGAGCATTTCCACAAACTCTAGTTGAAGTGCTCTGGGCATGGGATTTTGACATGTTACCCAAACCAAAAGGAATGAGTGGGAAACAATCAAGACTACAGATAGAAGCACTTGCATTTGAAAGAGTTTCAAGCATGCTTGGGTACTCGTGTGATCTGAGTGACTCAGTTTTGGAATACAACTGTCGCGTGGTACACCGCGACCTCCAGGGACCCCGGAGTTTCTGAAAAAAAATTTTCTGCGATTTTCACGAAACCACTTTTCTTCAACTTGAATTGGGCTAAAAATCCATCCCTGAAAATAAAAATTCTCTGAGTAGTGTGGAAATGCTGATCCTTACCCTACCTGGGGTGTCCAAAGAGCATTTCCGCGAACTCTAGTTGAAGTGCTCTGGGCATGGGATTTTGACATGTTACCCAAACCAAAAGGAATGAGTGGGAAACAATCAAGACTACAGATAGAAGCACTTGCATTTGAAAGAGTTTCAAGCATGCTTGGGTACTCGTGTGATCTGAGTGACTCAGTTTTGGAATACAACTGTCGCGTGGTACACCGTGACCTCCAGGCATCCCGGAGTTTCTGAAAAAAAATTTTCTGCGATTTTCACGAAACCACTTTTCTTCAACTTGAAATGGGCTAAAAATCCATTCCTGAAAATAAAAATTCTCTGAGTAGTGTGGAAATGCTGATCCTACCCTACCTGGGGTGTCCACAGAGCATTATCGCGAACTCTAGTTGAAGTGCTCTGGGCATGGGATTTTGACATGTTACCCAAACCAAAAGGAATGAGTGGGAAACAATCAAGACAACAGAAAGAAGCACGTGCATTTGAATGAGTTTCAAGCATGCTTGGGTACTCGTGTGATCTGAGTGACTCAGTTTTGGAATACAACTGTCGCGTGGTACACCGCGACCTCCAGGCACCCCGGAGTTTCTGAAAAAAAAAATTTCTGCGATTTTCACGAAACCACTTTTCTTCAACTTGAATTGGGCTAAAAATCCATCCCTGAAAATAAAAATTCTCTTAGTAGTGTGGAAATGCTGATCCTTACCCTACCTGGGGTGTCCTCTGAGCATTTCCACAAACTCTAGTTGAAGTGCTCTGGGCATGGGATTTTGACATGTTACCCAAACCAAAAGGAATGAGTGGGAAACAATCAAGAGTACAGATAGAAGCACTTGCATTTGAAAGAGTTTCAAGCATGCTTGGGTACTCGTGTGATCTGAGTGACTCAGTTTTGGAATACAACTGTCGCGTGGTACACCGCGACCTCCAGGGACCCCGGAGTTTCTGAAAAAAAATTTTCTGCGATTTTCACAAAACCACTTTTCTTCAACTTGAATTGGGCTAAAAATCCATCCCTGAAAATAAAAATTCTCTGAGTAGTGTGGAAATGCTGATCCTTACCCTACCTGGGGTGTCCACTGAGCATTTCCGCAAACTCTAGTTGAAGTGCTCTGGGCAATGGATTTTGACATGTTACCCAAACCAAAAGGAATGAGTGGGAAACAATCAAGACTACAGATAGAAGCACTTGCATTTGAAAGAGTTTCAAGCATGCTTGGGTACTCGTGTGATCTGAGTGACTCAGTTTTGGAATACAACTGTCGCGTGGTACACCGCGACCTCCAGGCACCCCGGAGTTTCTGAAAAAAAAATTTCTGCGATTTTCACGAAACCACTTTTCTTCAACTTGAATTGGGCTAAAAATCCATCCCTGAAAATAAAAATTCTCTGAGTAGTGTGGAAATGCTGATCCTTACCCTACCTGGGGTGTCCACTGAGCATTTCCACGAACTCTAGTTGAAGTGCTCTGGGCATGGGATTTTGACATGTTACCCAAACCAAAAGGAATGAGTGGGAAACAATCAAGACTACAGATAGAAGCACTTGCATTTGAAAGAGTTTCAAGCATGCTTGGGTACTCGTGTGATCTGAGTGACTCAGTTTTGGAATACAACTGTCGCGTGGTACACCGCGACCTCCAGGGACCCCGGAGTTTCTGAAAAAAAATTTTCTGCGATTTTCACGAAACCACTTTTCTTCAACTTGAATTGGGCTAAAAATCCATCCCTGAAAATAAAAATTCTCTGAGTAGTGTGGAAATGCTGATCCTTACCCTACCTGGGGTGTCCACTGAGCATTTCCGCAAACTCTAGTTGAAGTGCTCTGGGCAATGGATTTTGACATGTTACCCAAACCAAAAGGAATGAGTGGGAAACAATCAAGACTACAGATAGAAGCACTTGCATTTGAAAGAGTTTCAAGCATGCTTGGGTACTCGTGTGATCTGAGTGACTCAGTTTTGGAATACAACTGTCGCGTGGCACACCGTGACCTCCAGGCATCCCGGAGTTTCTGAAAAAAAATTTTCTGCGATTTTCACGAAACCACTTGTCTTCAACTTGAATTGGGCTAAAAATCCATTCCTGAAAATAAAAATTCTCTGAGTAGTGTAGAAATGCTGATCCTTACCTTACCTGGGGTGTCCACAGAGTATTTCCGCGAACTCTAGTTCAAGTGCTCTGGGCAATGGATTTTGACATGTTACCCAAATCAAAAGGAATGAGTGGGAAACAATCAAGACAACAGATAGAAGCACTTGCATTTGAATGAGTTTCAAGCATGCTTGGGTACTCGTGTGATCTGAGTGACTCAGTTTTGGAATACAACTGTCGCGTGGTACACCGCGACCTCCAGGCACCCCGGAGTTTCTGAAAAAAAAAATTCTGCGATTTTCACGAAACCACTTTTCTTCAACTTGAATTGGGCTAAAAATCCATCCCTGAAAATAAAAATTCTCTGAGTAGTGTGGAAATGCTGATCCTTACCCTACCTGGGGTGTGCTCTGAGCATTTCTACGAACTCTAGTTGAAGTGCTCTGGGCATGGGATTTTGACATGTTACACAAACCAAAAGGAATGAGTGGGAAACAATCAAGACTACAGATAGAAGCACTTGCATTTGAAAGAGTTTCAAGCATGCTTGGGTACTCGTGTGATCTGAGTGACTCAGTTTTGGAATACAACTGTCGCGTGGTACACCGCGACCTCCAGGGACCCCGGAGTTTCTGAAAAAAAATTTTCTGCGATTTTCACGAAACCACTTTTCTTCAACTTGAATTGGGCTAAAAATCCATCCCTGAAAATAAAAATTCTCTGAGTAGTGTGGAAATGCTGATCCTTACCCTACCTGGGGTGTCCACTGAGCATTTCCGCAAACTCTAGTTGAAGTGCTCTGGGCAATGGATTTTGACATGTTACCCAAACCAAAAGGAATGAGTGGGAAACAATCAAGACTACAGATAGAAGCACTTGCATTTGAAAGAGTTTCAAGCATGCTTGGGTACTCGTGTGATCTGAGTGACTCAGTTTTGGAATACAACTGTCGCGTGGTACACCGCGACCTCCAGGGACCCCGGAGTTTCTGAAAAAAAATTTTCTGCGATTTTCACGAAACCACTTTTCTTCAACTTGAATTGGGCTAAAAATCCATCCCTGAAAATAAAAATTCTCTGAGTAGTGTGGAAATGCTGATCCTTACCCTACCTGGGGTGTCCACTGAGCATTTCCGCAAACTCTAGTTGAAGTGCTCTGGGCAATGGATTTTGACATGTTACCCAAACCAAAAGGAATGAGTGGGAAACAATCAAGACTACAGATAGAAGCACTTGCATTTGAAAGAGTTTCAAGCATGCTTGGGTACTCGTGTGATCTGAGCGACTCAGTTTTGGAATACAACTGTCGCGTGGTACACCGCGACCTCCAGGCACCCCGGAGTTTCTGAAAAAAAAATTTCTGCGATTTTCACGAAACCACTTTTCTTCAACTTGAATTGGGCTAAAAATCCATCCCTGAAAATAAAAATTCTCTGAGTAGTGTGGAAATGCTGATCCTTACCCTACCTGGGGTGTGCTCTGAGCATTTCTACGAACTCTAGTTGAAGTGCTCTGGGCATGGGATTTTGACATGTTACACAAACCAAAAGGAATGAGTGGGAAACAATCAAGACTACAGATAGAAGCACTTGCATTTGAAAGAGTTTCAAGCATGCTTGGGTACTCGTGTGATCTGAGTGACGCAGTTTTGGAATACAACTGTCGCGTGGTACACAGCGACCTCCAGGCACCCCGGAGTTTCTGAAAAAAAAATTTCTGCGATTTTCACGAAACCACTTTTCTTCAACTTGAATTGGGCTAAAAATCCATCCATGAAAATAAAAATTCTCTGAGTAGTGTGGAAATGCTGATCCTTACCCTACCTGGGGTGTCCACAGAGCATTTCCGCGAACTCTAGTTGAAGTGCTCTGGGCATGGGATTTTGACATGTTACCCAAACCAAAAGGAATGAGTGGGAAACAATCAAGACTACAGATAGAAGCACTTGCATTTGAAAGAGTTTCAAGCATGCTTGGGTACTCGTGTGATCTGAGTGACTCAGTTTTGGAATACAACTGTCGCGTGGTACACCGTGACCTCCAGGCACCCCGGAGTTTCTGAAAAAAAATTTTCTGCGATTTTCACGAAACCACTTTTTTTCATCTTGAATTGGGCTAAAAATCCATCCCTGAAAATAAAAATTCTCTGAATAGTGTGGAAATGCTGATCCTTACCCTACCTGGGGTGTCCACAGAGCATTTCCGCAAACTCTAGTTGAAGTGCTCTGGGCATGGGATTTTGACATGTTACCCAAACCAAAAGGAATGAGTGGGAAACAATCAAAACTACAGATAGAAGCACTTGCATTTGAAAGAGTATCAAGCATGCTTGGGTACTCGTGTGATCTGAGTGACTCAGTTTTGGAATACAACTGTCGCGTGGTACACCGCGACCTCCAGGCACCCCGGAGTTTCTGAAAAAAAATTTTCTGCGATTTTCACGAAACCACTTTTCTTCATCTTGAATTGGGCTAAAAATCCATCCCTGAAAATAAAAATTCTCTGAATAGTGTGGAAATGCTGATCCTTACCCTACCTGGGGTGTCCACAGAGCATTTCCGCGAACTCTAGTTGAAGTGCTCTGGGCATGGGATTTTGACATGTTACCCAAACCAAAAGGAATGAGTGGGAAACAATCAAGACTAGAGATAGAAGCACTTGCATTTGAAAGAGTTTCAAGCATGCTTGGGTACTCGTGTGATCTGAGTGACTCAGTTTTGGAATACAACTGTCGCGTGGTACACCGTGACCTCCAGGCATCCCGGAGTTTCTGAAAAAAATTTTTCTGCGATTTTCACGAAACCACTTTTCTTCAACTTGAATTGGGCTAAAAATCCATTCCTGAAAATAAAAATTCTCTGAGTAGTGTGGAAATGCTGATCCTTACCCTACCTGGGGTGTCCACTGAGCATTTCCGCAAACTCTAGTTGAAGTGCTCTGGGCAATGGATTTTGACATGTTACCCAAACCAAAAGGAATGAGTGGGAAACAATCAAGACTACAGATAGAAGCACTTGCATTTGAAAGAGTTTCAAGCATGCTTGGGTACTCGTGTGATCTGAGTGACTCAGTTTTGGAATACAACTGTCGCGTGGTACACCGCGACCTCCAGGCACCCCGGAGTTTCTGAAAAAAAAATTTCTGCGATTTTCACGAAACCACTTTTCTTCAACTTGAATTGGGCTAAAAATCCATCCCTGAAAATAAAAATTCTCTGAGTAGTGTGGAAATGCTGATCCTTACCCTACCTGGGGTGTCCTCTGAGCATTTCCACAAACTCTAGTTGAAGTGCTCTGGGCATGGGATTTTGACATGTTACCCAAACCAAAAGGAATGAGTGGGAAACAATCAAAACTACAGATAGAAGCACTTGCATTTGAAAGAGTATCAAGCATGCTTGGGTACTCGTGTGATCTGAGTGACTCAGTTTTGGAATACAACTGTCGCGTGGTACACCGCGACCTCCAGGCACCCCGGAGTTTCTGAAAAAAAATTTTCTGCGATTTTCACGAAACCACTTTTCTTCATCTTGAATTGGGCTAAAAATCCATCCCTGAAAATAAAAATTCTCTGAATAGTGTGGAAATGCTGATCCTTACCCTACCTGGGGTGTCCACAGAGCATTTCCGCGAACTCTAGTTGAAGTGCTCTGGGCATGGGATTTTGACATGTTACCCAAACCAAAAGGAATGAGTGGGAAACAATCAAGACTAGAGATAGAAGCACTTGCATTTGAAAGAGTTTCAAGCATGCTTGGGTACTCGTGTGATCTGAGTGACTCAGTTTTGGAATACAACTGTCGCGTGGTACACCGTGACCTCCAGGCATCCCGGAGTTTCTGAAAAAAATTTTTCTGCGATTTTCACGAAACCACTTTTCTTCAACTTGAATTGGGCTAAAAATCCATTCCTGAAAATAAAAATTCTCTGAGTAGTGTGGAAATGCTGATCCTTACCCTACCTGGGGTGTCCACAGAGCATTTCCGCGAACTCTAGTTGAAGTGCTCTGGGCATGGGATTTTGACATGTTAACCAAACCAAAAGGAATGAGTGGGAAACAATCAAGACAACAGATAGAAGCACTTGCATTTGAATGAGTTTCAAGCATGCTTGGGTACTCGTGTGATCTGAGTGACTCAGTTTTGGAATACAACTGTCGCGTGGTACACCGCGACCTCCAGGCACCCCGGAGTTTCTGAAAAAAAAATTTCTGCGATTTTCACGAAACCACTTTTCTTCAACTTGAATTGGGCTAAAAATCCATCCCTGAAAATAAAAATTCTCTGAGTAGTGTGGAAATGCTGATCCTTACCCTACCTGGGGTGTCCTCTGAGCATTTCCACAAACTCTAGTTGAAGTGCTCTGGGCATGGGATTTTGACATGTTACCCAAACCAAAAGGAATGAGTGGGAAACAATCAAAACTACAGATAGAAGCACTTGCATTTGAAAGAGTATCAAGCATGCTTGGGTACTCGTGTGATCTGAGTGACTCAGTTTTGGAATACAACTGTCGCGTGGTACACCGCGACCTCCAGGCACCCCGGAGTTTCTGAAAAAAAAAATTCTGCGATTTTCACGAAACCACTTTTCTTCAACTTGAATTGGGCTAAAAATCCATCCCTGAAAATAAAAATTCTCTGAGTAGTGTGGAAATGCTGATCCTTACCCTACCTGGGGTGTCCACAGAGCATTTCCGCGAACTCTAGTTGAAGTGCTCTGGGCATGGGATTTTGACATGTTACCCAAACCAAAAGGAATGAGTGGGAAACAATCAAGACTAGAGATAGAAGCACTTGCATTTGAAAGAGTTTCAAGCATGCTTGGGTACTCGTGTGATCTGAGTGACTCAGTTTTGGCATACAACTGTCGCGTGGTACACCGTGACCTCCAGGCATCCCGGAGTTTCTGAAAAAAAATTTTCTGCGATTTTCACGAAACCACTTTTCTTCAACTTGAATTGGGCTAAAAATCCATCCCTGAAAATAAAAATTCTCTGAGTAGTGTGGAAATGCTGATCCTTACCCTACCTGGGGAGTCCACAGAGCATTTCCGCTAACTCTAGTTGAAGTGCTCTGGGCAATGGATTTTGACATGTTACCCAAATCAAAAGGAATGACTGGGAAACAATCAAGACAACAGATAGAAGCACTTGCATTTGAATGAGTTTCAAGCATGCTTGGGTACTCGTGTGATCTGAGTGACTCAGTTTTGGAATACAATTGTCGCGTGGTACACCGCGACCTCCAGGCACCCCGGAGTTTCTGAAAAAAAATTTTCTGCGATTTTCACAAAACCACTTTTCTTCAACTTGAATTGGGCTAAAAATCCATCCCTGAAAATAAAAATTCTCTGAGTAGTGTGGAAATGCTGATCCTTACCCTACCTGGGGTGTCCACTGAGCATTTCCGCAAACTCTAGTTGAAGTGCTCTGGGTAATGGATTTTGACATGTTACCCAAATCAAAAGGAATGAGTGGGAAACAATCAAGACAACAGATAGAAGCACTTGCATTTGAATGAGTTTCAAGCATGCTTGGGTACTCATGTGATCTGAGTGACTCAGTTTTGGCATACAACTGTCGCGTGGTACACCGTGACCTCCAGGCATCCCGGAGTTTCTGAAAAAAAATTTTCTGCGATTTTCACGAAACCACTTTTCTTCAACTTGAATTGGGCTAAAAATCCATCCCTGAAAATAAAAATTCTCTGAGTAGTGTGGAAATGCTGATCCTTACCCTACCTGGGGTGTCCACAGAGCATTTCCGCTAACTCTAGTTGAAGTGCTCTGGGCAATGGATTTTGACATGTTACCCAAATCAAAAGGAATGACTGGGAAACAATCAAGACAACAGATAGAAGCACTTGCATTTGAATGAGTTTCAAGCATGCTTGGGTACTCGTGTGATCTGAGTGACTCAGTTTTGGAATACAATTGTCGCGTGGTACACCGCGACCTCCAGGCACCCCGGAGTTTCTGAAAAAAAATTTTCTGCGATTTTCACGAAACCACTTTTCTTCAACTTGAATTGGGCTAAAAATCCATCCCTGAAAATAAAAATTCTCTGAGTAGTGTGGAAATGCTGATCCTTACCCTACCTGGGGTGTCCACTGAGCATTTCCGCAAACTCTAGTTGAAGTGCTCTGGGTAATGGATTTTGACATGTTACCCAAATCAAAAGGAATGAGTGGGAAACAATCAAGACAACAGATAGAAGCACTTGCATTTGAATGAGTTTCAAGCATGCTTGGGTACTCATGTGATCTGAGTGACTCAGTTTTGGAATACAACTGTCGCGTGGTACACCGCGACCTCCAGGGACCCCGGAGTTTCTGAAAAAAAATTTTCTGCGATTTTCACGAAACCACTTTTCTTCAACTTGAATTGGGCTAAAAATCCATCCCTGAAAATAAAAATTCTCTGAGTAGTGTGGAAATGCTGATCCTTACCCTACCTGGGGTGTCCACTGAGCATTTCCGCAAACTCTAGTTGAAGTGCTCTGGGCAATGGATTTTGACATGTTACCCAAATCAAAAGGAATGAGTGGGAAACAATCAAGACTACAGATAGAAGCACTTGCATTTGAAAGAGTTTCAAGCATGCTTGGGTACTCGTGTGATCTGAGTGACTCAGTTTTGGAATACAACTGTCGCGTGGTACACCGCGACCTCCAGGCACCCCGGAGTTTCTGAAAAAAGATTTTCTGCGATTTTCATGAAACCACTTTTCTTCAACTTGAATTGGGCTAAAAATCCATCCCTGAAAATAAAAATTCTCTGAGTAGTGTGGAAATGCTGATCCTTACCCTACCTGGGGTGTCCACAGAGCATTTCCGCGAACTCTAGTTGAAGTGCTCTGGGCATGGGATTTTGACATGTTACCCAAACCAAAAGTAATGAGTGGGAAACAATCAAGACTACAGATAGAAGCACTTGCATTTGAAAGAGTTTCAAGCATGCTTGGGTACTCGTGTGATCTGAGTGACTCAGTTTTGGAATACAACTGTCGCGTGGTACACCGTGACCTCCAGGCATCCCGGAGTTAATGAAAAAAAATTTTCTGCGATTTTCACGAAACCACTTTTCTTCAACTTGAATTGGGCTAAAAATCCATCCCTGAAAATAAAAATTCTCTGAGTAGTGTGGAAATGCTGATCCTTACCCTCCCTGGGGTGTCCACAGAGCATTTCCGCGAACTCTACTTGAAGTGCTCTGGGCATGGGATTTTGACATGTTACCCAAACCAAAAGGAATGAGTGGGAAACAATCAAGACAACAGATAGAAGCACTTGCATTTGAAGGAGTTTCAAGCATGCTTGGGTACTCGTGTGATCTGAGCGACTCAGTTTTGGAATACAACTGTCGCGTGGTACACCGCGACCTCCAGGCACCCCGGAGTTTCTGAAAAAAAAATTTCTGCGATTTTCACGAAACCACTTTTCTTCAACTTGAATTGGGCTAAAAATCCATCCCTGAAAATAAAAATTCTCTGAGTAGTGTGGAAATGCTGATCCTTACCCTACCTGGGGTGTCCTCTGAGCATTTCCACAAACTCTAGTTGAAGTGCTCTGGGCATGGGATTTTGACATGTTACCCAAACCAAAAGGAATGAGTGGGAAACAATCAAGAGTACAGATAGAAGCACTTGCATTTGAAAGAGTTTCAAGCATGCTTGGGTACTCGTGTGATCTGAGTGACTCAGTTTTGGAATACAACTGTCGCGTGGTACACCGCGACCTCCAGGGACCCCGGAGTTTCTGAAAAAAAAATTTCTGCGATTTTCACGAAACCACTTTTCTTCAACTTGAATTGGGCTAAAAATCCATCCCTGAAAATAAAAATTCTCCTGAGTAGTGTGGAAATGCTGATCCTTACCCTACCTGGGGTGTCCACTGAGCATTTCCGCAAACTCTAGTTGAAGTGCTCTGGGCAATGGATTTTGACATGTTACCCAAACCAAAAGGAATGAGTGGGAAACAATCAAGACTACAGATAGAAGCACTTGCATTTGAAAGAGTTTCAAGCATGCTTGGGTACTCGTGTGATCTGAGTGACTCAGTTTTGGAATACAACTGTCGCGTGGTACACCGCGACCTCTAGGCACCCCGGAGTTTCTGAAAAAAAAATTTCTGCGATTTTCACGAAACCACTTTTCTTCAACTTGAATTGGGCTAAAAATCCATCCCTGAAAATAAAAATTCTCTGAGTAGTGTGGAAATGCTGATCCTTACCCTACCTGGGGTGTCCACTGAGCATTTCCACGAACTCTAGTTGAAGTGCTCTGGGCATGGGATTTTGACATGTTACCCAAACCAAAAGGAATGAGTGGGAAACAATCAAGACTACAGATAGAAGCACTTGCATTTGAAAGAGTTTCAAGCATGCTTGGGTACTCGTGTGATCTGAGTGACTCAGTTTTGGAATACAACTGTCGCGTGGTACACCGCGACCTCCAGGGACCCCGGAGTTTCTGAAAAAAAATTTTCTGCGATTTTCACGAAACCACTTTTCTTCAACTTGAATTGGGCTAAAAATCCATCCCTGAAAATAAAAATTCTCTGAGTAGTGTGGAAATGCTGATCCTTACCCTACCTGGGGTGTCCACTGAGCATTTCTGCAAACTCTAGTTGAAGTGCTCTGGGCAATGGATTTTGACATGTTACCCAAACCAAAAGGAATGAGTGGGAAACAATCAAGACTACAGATAGAAGCACTTGCATTTGAAAGAGTTTCAAGCATGCTTGGGTACTCGTGTGATCTGAGTGACTCAGTTTTGGAATACAACTGTCGCGTGGTACACCGCGACCTCCAGGCACCCCGGAGTTTCTGAAAAAAAAATTTCTGCGATTTTCACGAAACCACTTTTCTTCAACTTGAATTGGGCTAAAAATCCATCCCTGAAAATAAAAATTCTCTGAGTAGTGTGGAAATGCTGATCCTTACCCTACCTGGGGTGTCCTCTGAGCATTTCCACAAACTCTAGTTGAAGTGCTCTGGGCATGGGATTTTGACATGTTACCCAAATCAAAAGGAATGAGTAGGAAACAATCAAGACAACAGATAGAAGCACTTGCATTTGAATGAGTTTCAAGCATGATTGGGTACTCGTGTGATCTGAGTGACTCAGTTTTGGAATACAACTGTCACGTGGTACACCGTGACCTCCAGGCATATCGGAGTTTCTGAAAAAAAAATTTCTGCGATTTTCACGAAACCACTTTTCTTCAACTTGAATTGGGCTAAAAATCCATTCCTGAAAATAAAAATTCTCTGAGTAGTGTGGAAATGCTGATCCTTACCCTACCTGGGGTGTCCACAGAGCATTTCCGCGAACTCTAGTTCAAGTGCTCTGGGCAATGGATTTTGATATGTTACCCAAATCAAAAGGAATGAGTGGGAAACAATCAAGACAACAGATAGAAGCACTTGCATTTGAATGAGTTTCAAGCATGCTTGGGTACTCGTGTGATCTGAGTGACTCAGTTTTGGAATACAACTGTCGCGTGGTACACCGCGACCTCCAGGCACCCCGGAGTTTCTGAAAAAAAAATTTCTGCGATTTTCACGAAACCACTTTTCTTCATCTTGAATTGGGCTAAAAATCCATCCCTGAAAATAAAAATTCTCTGAGTAGTGTGGAAATGCTGATCCTTACCCTACCTGGGGTGTCCTCTGAGCATTTCTACGAACTCTAGTTGAAGTGCTCTGGGCATGGGATTTTGACATGTTACACAAACCAAAAGGAATGAGTGGGAAACAATCAAGACTACAGATAGAAGCACTTGCATTTGAAAGAGTTTCAAGCATGCTTGGGTACTCGTGTGATCTGAGTGACTCAGTTTTGGAATACAACTGTCGCGTGGTACACCGCGACCTCCAGGCACCCCGGAGTTTCTGAAAAAAAATTTTCTGCGATTTTCACGAAACCACTTTTTTTCATCTTGAATTGGGCTAAAAATCCATCCCTGAAAATAAAAATTCTCTGAGTAGTGTGGAAATGCTGATCCTTACCCTACCTGGGGTGTCCACAGAGCATTTCCGCGAACTCTAGTTGAAGTGCTCTGGGCATGGGATTTTGACATGTTATCCAAACCAAAAGGAATGAGTGGGAAACAATCAAGACTACAGATAGAAGCACTTGCATTTGAAAGAGTTTCAAGCATGCTTGGGTACTCGTGTGATCTGAGTGACTCAGTTTTGGAATACAACTGTCGCGTGGTACACCGCGACCTCCAGGAATCCCGGAGTTTCTGAAAAAAAATTTTCTGCGATTTTCACGAAACCACTTTTCTTCAACTTGAATTGGGCTAAAAATCCATCCCTGAAAATAAAAATTCTCTGAGTAGTGTGGAAATGCTGATCCTTACCCTACCTGGGGTGTCCACTGAGCATTTCTGCAAACTCTAGTTGAAGTGCTCTGGGCAATGGATTTTGACATGTTACCCAAACCAAAAGGAATGAGTGGGAAACAATCAAGACTACAGATAGAAGCACTTGCATTTGAAAGAGTTTCAAGCATGCTTGGGTACTCGTGTGATCTGAGTGACTCAGTTTTGGAATACAACTGTCGCGTGGTACACCGTGACCTCCAGGAATCCTGGAGTTTCTGAAAAAAAATTTTCTGCGATTTTCACGAAACCACTTGTCTTCAACTTGAATTGGGCTAAAAATCCATTCCTGAAAATAAAAATTCTCTGAGTAGTGTGGAAATGCTGATCCTTACCTTACCTGGGGTGTCCACAGAGTATTTCCGCGAACTCTAGTTCAAGTGCTCTGGGCAATGGATTTTGACATGTTACCCAAATCAAAAGGAATGAGTGGGAAACAATCAAGACAACAGATAGAAGCACTTGCATTTGAATGAGTTTCAAGCATGCTTGGGTACTCGTGTGATCTGAGTGACTCAGTTTTGGAATACAACTGTCGCGTGGTACACCGCGACCTCCAGGCACCCCGGAGTTTCTGAAAAAAAAATTTCTGCGATTTTCACGAAACCACTTTTCTTCAACTTGAATTGGGCTAAAAATCCATCCCTGAAAATAAAAATTCTCTGAGTAGTGTGGAAATGCTGATCCTTACCCTACCTGGGGTGTCCTCTGAGCATTTCCACAAACTCTAGTTGAAGTGCTCTGGGCATGGGATTTTGACATGTTACCCAAATCAAAAGGAATGAGTAGGAAACAATCAAGACAACAGATAGAAGCACTTGCATTTGAATGAGTTTCAAGCATGATTGGGTACTCGTGTGATCTGAGTGACTCAGTTTTGGAATACAACTGTCACGTGGTACACCGTGACCTCCAGGCATCCCGGAGTTTCTGAAAAAAAAATTTCTGCGATTTTCACGAAACCACTTTTCTTCAACTTGAATTGGGCTAAAAATCCATTCCTGAAAATAAAAATTCTCTGAGTAGTGTGGAAATGCTGATCCTTACCCTACCTGGGGTGTCCACAGAGCATTTCCGCGAACTCTAGTTCAAGTGCTCTGGGCAATGGATTTTGACATGTTACCCAAATCAAAAGGAATGAGTGGGAAACAATCAAGACAACAGATAGAAGCACTTGCATTTGAATGAGTTTCAAGCATGCTTGGGTACTCGTGTGATCTGAGTGACTCAGTTTTGGAATACAACTGTCGCGTGGTACACCGCGACCTCCAGGCACCCCGGAGTTTCTGAAAAAAAAATTTCTGCGATTTTCACGAAACCACTTTTCTTCATCTTGAATTGGGCTAAAAATCCATCCCTGAAAATAAAAATTCTCTGAGTAGTGTGGAAATGCTGATCCTGACCCTACCTGGGGTGTCCTCTGAGCATTTCTACGAACTCTAGTTGAAGTGCTCTGGGCATGGGATTTTGACATGTTACACAAACCAAAAGGAATGAGTGGGAAACAATCAAGACTACAGATAGAAGCACTTGCATTTGAAAGAGTTTCAAGCATGCTTGGGTACTCGTGTGATCTGAGTGACTCAGTTTTGGAATACAACTGTCGCGTGGTACACCGCGACCTCCAGGCACCCCGGAGTTTCTGAAAAAAAATTTTCTGCGATTTTCACGAAACCACTTTTCTTCAACTTGAATTGGGCTAAAAATCCATCCCTGAAAATAAAAATTCTCTGAGTAGTGTGGAAATGCTGATCCTTACCCTACCTGGGGTGTCCACTGAGCATTTCCGCAAACTCTAGTTGAAGTGCTCTGGGCAATGGATTTTGACATGTTACCCAAACCAAAAGGAATGAGTGGGAAACAATCAAGACTACAGATAGAAGCACTTGCATTTGAAAGAGTTTCAAGCATGCTTGGGTACTCGTGTGATCTGAGTGACTCAGTTTTGGAATACAACTGTCGCGTGGTACACCGCGACCTCTAGGCACCCCGGAGTTTCTGAAAAAAAAATTTCTGCGATTTTCACGAAACCACTTTTCTTCAACTTGAATTGGGCTAAAAATCCATCCCTGAAAATAAAAATTCTCTGAGTAGTGTGGAAATGCTGATCCTTACCCTACCTGGGGTGTCCACTGAGCATTTCCACGAACTCTAGTTGAAGTGCTCTGGGCATGGGATTTTGACATGTTACCCAAACCAAAAGGAATGAGTGGGAAACAATCAAGACTACAGATAGAAGCACTTGCATTTGAAAGAGTTTCAAGCATGCTTGGGTACTCGTGTGATCTGAGTGACTCAGTTTTGGAATACAACTGTCGCGTGGTACACCGCGACCTCCAGGGACCCCGGAGTTTCTGAAAAAAAATTTTCTGCGATTTTCACGAAACCACTTTTCTTCAACTTGAATTGGGCTAAAAATCCATCCCTGAAAATAAAAATTCTCTGAGTAGTGTGGAAATGCTGATCCTTACCCTACCTGGGGTGTCCACTGAGCATTTCTGCAAACTCTAGTTGAAGTGCTCTGGGCAATGGATTTTGACATGTTACCCAAACCAAAAGGAATGAGTGGGAAACAATCAAGACTACAGATAGAAGCACTTGCATTTGAAAGAGTTTCAAGCATGCTTGGGTACTCGTGTGATCTGAGTGACTCAGTTTTGGAATACAACTGTCGCGTGGTACACCGTGACCTCCAGGAATCCCGGAGTTTCTGAAAAAAAATTTTCTGCGATTTTCACGAAACCACTTGTCTTCAACTTGAATTGGGCTAAAAATCCATTCCTGAAAATAAAAATTCTCTGAGTAGTGTGGAAATGCTGATCCTTACCTTACCTGGGGTGTCCACAGAGTATTTCCGCGAACTCTAGTTCAAGTGCTCTGGGCAATGGATTTTGACATGTTACCCAAATCAAAAGGAATGAGTGGGAAACAATCAAGACAACAGATAGAAGCACTTGCATTTGAATGAGTTTCAAGCATGCTTGGGTACTCGTGTGATCTGAGTGACTCAGTTTTGGAATACAACTGTCGCGTGGTACACCGCGACCTCCAGGCACCCCGGAGTTTCTGAAAAAAAAATTTCTGCGATTTTCACGAAACCACTTTTCTTCAACTTGAATTGGGCTAAAAATCCATCCCTGAAAATAAAAATTCTCTGAGTAGTGTGGAAATGCTGATCCTTACCCTACCTGGGGTGTCCTCTGAGCATTTCCACAAACTCTAGTTGAAGTGCTCTGGGCATGGGATTTTGACATGTTACCCAAATCAAAAGGAATGAGTAGGAAACAATCAAGACAACAGATAGAAGCACTTGCATTTGAATGAGTTTCAAACATGATTGGGTACTCGTGTGATCTGAGTGACTCAGTTTTGGAATACAACTGTCACGTGGTACACCGTGACCTCCAGGCATATCGGAGTTTCTGAAAAAAAAATTTCTGCGATTTTCACGAAACCACTTTTCTTCAACTTGAATTGGGCTAAAAATCCATTCCTGAAAATAAAAATTCTCTGAGTAGTGTGGAAATGCTGATCCTTACCCTACCTGGGGTGTCCACAGAGCATTTCCGCGAACTCTAGTTCAAGTGCTCTGGGCAATGGATTTTGACATGTTACCCAAATCAAAAGGAATGAGTGGGAAACAATCAAGACAACAGATAGAAGCACTTGCATTTGAATGAGTTTCAAGCATGCTTGGGTACTCGTGTGATCTGAGTGACTCAGTTTTGGAATACAACTGTCGCGTGGTACACCGCGACCTCCAGGCACCCCGGAGTTTCTGAAAAAAAAATTTCTGCGATTTTCACGAAACCACTTTTCTTCATCTTGAATTGGGCTAAAAATCCATCCCTGAAAATAAAAATTCTCTGAGTAGTGTGGAAATGCTGATCCTTACCCTACCTGGGGTGTCCTCTGAGCATTTCTACGAACTCTAGTTGAAGTGCTCTGGGCATGGGATTTTGACATGTTACACAAACCAAAAGGAATGAGTGGGAAACAATCAAGACTACAGATAGAAGCACTTGCATTTGAAAGAGTTTCAAGCATGCTTGGGTACTCGTGTGATCTGAGTGACTCAGTTTTGGAATACAACTGTCGCGTGGTACACCGCGACCTCCAGGCACCCCGGAGTTTCTGAAAAAAAATTTTCTGCGATTTTCACGAAACCACTTTTTTTCATCTTGAATTGGGCTAAAAATCCATCCCTGAAAATAAAAATTCTCTGAGTAGTGTGGAAATGCTGATCCTTACCCTACCTGGGGTGTCCACAGAGCATTTCCGCGAACTCTAGTTGAAGTGCTCTGGGCATGGGATTTTGACATGTTATCCAAACCAAAAGGAATGAGTGGGAAACAATCAAGACTACAGATAGAAGCACTTGCATTTGAAAGAGTTTCAAGCATGCTTGGGTACTCGTGTGATCTGAGTGACTCAGTTTTGGAATACAACTGTCGCGTGGTACACCGCGACCTCCAGGAATCCCGGAGTTTCTGAAAAAAAATTTTCTGCGATTTTCACGAAACCACTTTTCTTCAACTTGAATTGGGCTAAAAATCCATCCCTGAAAATAAAAATTCTCTGAGTAGTGTGGAAATGCTGATCCTTACCCTACCTGGGGTGTCCACTGAGCATTTCTGCAAACTCTAGTTGAAGTGCTCTGGGCAATGGATTTTGACATGTTACCCAAACCAAAAGGAATGAGTGGGAAACAATCAAGACTACAGATAGAAGCACTTGCATTTGAAAGAGTTTCAAGCATGCTTGGGTACTCGTGTGATCTGAGTGACTCAGTTTTGGAATACAACTGTCGCGTGGTACACCGTGACCTCCAGGAATCCTGGAGTTTCTGAAAAAAAATTTTCTGCGATTTTCACGAAACCACTTGTCTTCAACTTGAATTGGGCTAAAAATCCATTCCTGAAAATAAAAATTCTCTGAGTAGTGTGGAAATGCTGATCCTTACCTTACCTGGGGTGTCCACAGAGTATTTCCGCGAACTCTAGTTCAAGTGCTCTGGGCAATGGATTTTGACATGTTACCCAAATCAAAAGGAATGAGTGGGAAACAATCAAGACAACAGATAGAAGCACTTGCATTTGAATGAGTTTCAAGCATGCTTGGGTACTCGTGTGATCTGAGTGACTCAGTTTTGGAATACAACTGTCGCGTGGTACACCGCGACCTCCAGGCACCCCGGAGTTTCTGAAAAAAAAATTTCTGCGATTTTCACGAAACCACTTTTCTTCAACTTGAATTGGGCTAAAAATCCATCCCTGAAAATAAAAATTCTCTGAGTAGTGTGGAAATGCTGATCCTTACCCTACCTGGGGTGTCCTCTGAGCATTTCCACAAACTCTAGTTGAAGTGCTCTGGGCATGGGATTTTGACATGTTACCCAAATCAAAAGGAATGAGTAGGAAACAATCAAGACAACAGATAGAAGCACTTGCATTTGAATGAGTTTCAAGCATGATTGGGTACTCGTGTGATCTGAGTGACTCAGTTTTGGAATACAACTGTCACGTGGTACACCGTGACCTCCAGGCATCCCGGAGTTTCTGAAAAAAAAATTTCTGCGATTTTCACGAAACCACTTTTCTTCAACTTGAATTGGGCTAAAAATCCATTCCTGAAAATAAAAATTCTCTGAGTAGTGTGGAAATGCTGATCCTTACCCTACCTGGGGTGTCCACAGAGCATTTCCGCGAACTCTAGTTCAAGTGCTCTGGGCAATGGATTTTGACATGTTACCCAAATCAAAAGGAATGAGTGGGAAACAATCAAGACAACAGATAGAAGCACTTGCATTTGAATGAGTTTCAAGCATGCTTGGGTACTCGTGTGATCTGAGTGACTCAGTTTTGGAATACAACTGTCGCGTGGTACACCGCGACCTCCAGGCACCCCGGAGTTTCTGAAAAAAAAATTTCTGCGATTTTCACGAAACCACTTTTCTTCATCTTGAATTGGGCTAAAAATCCATCCCTGAAAATAAAAATTCTCTGAGTAGTGTGGAAATGCTGATCCTGACCCTACCTGGGGTGTCCTCTGAGCATTTCTACGAACTCTAGTTGAAGTGCTCTGGGCATGGGATTTTGACATGTTACACAAACCAAAAGGAATGAGTGGGAAACAATCAAGACTACAGATAGAAGCACTTGCATTTGAAAGAGTTTCAAGCATGCTTGGGTACTCGTGTGATCTGAGTGACTCAGTTTTGGAATACAACTGTCGCGTGGTACACCGCGACCTCCAGGCACCCCGGAGTTTCTGAAAAAAAATTTTCTGCGATTTTCACGAAACCACTTTTTTTCATCTTGAATTGGGCTAAAAATCCATCCCTGAAAATAAAAATTCTCTGAGTAGTGTGGAAATGCTGATCCTTACCCTACCTGGGGTGTCCACAGAGCATTTCCGCGAACTCTAGTTGAAGTGCTCTGGGCATGGGATTTTGACATGTTATCCAAACCAAAAGGAATGAGTGGGAAACAATCAAGACTAGAGATAGAAGAACTTGCATTTGAAAGAGTTTCAAGCATGCTTGGGTACTCGTGTGATCTGAGTGACTCAGTTTTGGAATACAACTGTCGCGTGGTACACCGTGACCTCCAGGCATCCCGGAGTTTCTGAAAAAAATTTTCTGCGATTTTCACGAAACCACTTTTCTTCAACTTGAATTGGGCTAAAAATCCATCCCTGAAAATAAAAATTCTCTGAGTAGTGTGGAAATGCTGATCCTTACCCTACCTGGGGTGTCCTCTGAGCATTTCCACAAACTCTAGTTGAAGTGCTCTGGGCATGGGATTTTGACATGTTACCCAAACCAAAAGGAATGAGTGGGAAACAATCAAAACTACAGATAGAAGCACTTGCATTTGAAAGAGTATCAAGCATGCTTGGGTACTCGTGTGATCTGAGTGACTCAGTTTTGGAATACAACTGTCGCGTGGTACACCGCGACCTCCAGGCACCCCGGAGTTTCTGAAAAAAAAAATTCTGCGATTTTCACGAAACCACTTTTCTTCAACTTGAATTGGGCTAAAAATCCATCCCTGAAAATAAAAATTCTCTGAGTAGTGTGGAAATGCTGATCCTTACCCTACCTGGGGTGTCCACAGAGCATTTCCGCGAACTCTAGTTGAAGTGCTCTGGGCATGGGATTTTGACATGTTACCCAAACCAAAAGGAATGAGTGGGAAACAATCAAGACTAGAGATAGAAGCACTTGCATTTGAAAGAGTTTCAAGCATGCTTGGGTACTCGTGTGATCTGAGTGACTCAGTTTTGGCATACAACTGTCGCGTGGTACACCGTGACCTCCAGGCATCCCGGAGTTTCTGAAAAAAAATTTTCTGCGATTTTCACGAAACCACTTTTCTTCAACTTGAATTGGGCTAAAAATCCATCCCTGAAAATAAAAATTCTCTGAGTAGTGTGGAAATGCTGATCCTTACCCTACCTGGGGTGTCCACAGAGCATTTCCGCGAACTCTAGTTGAAGTGCTCTGGGCAATGGATTTTGACATGTTACCCAAATCAAAAGGAATGACTGGGAAACAATCAAGACAACAGATAGAAGCACTTGCATTTGAATGAGTTTCAAGCATGCTTGGGTACTCGTGTGATCTGAGTGACTCAGTTTTGGAATACAATTGTCGCGTGGTACACCGCGACCTCCAGGCACCCCGGAGTTTCTGAAAAAAAATTTTCTGCGATTTTCACGAAACCACTTTTCTTCAACTTGAATTGGGCTAAAAATCCATCCCTGAAAATAAAAATTCTCTGAGTAGTGTGGAAATGCTGATCCTTACCCTACCTGGGGTGTCCACTGAGCATTTCCGCAAACTCTAGTTGAAGTGCTCTGGGTAATGGATTTTGACATGTTACCCAAATCAAAAGGAATGAGTGGGAAACAATCAAGACAACAGATAGAAGCACTTGCATTTGAATGAGTTTCAAGCATGCTTGGGTACTCATGTGATCTGAGTGACTCAGTTTTGGAATACAACTGTCGCGTGGTACACCGCGACCTCCAGGGACCCCGGAGTTTCTGAAAAAAAATTTTCTGCGATTTTCACGAAACCACTTTTCTTCAACTTGAATTGGGCTAAAAATCCATCCCTGAAAATAAAAATTCTCTGAGTAGTGTGGAAATGCTGATCCTTACCCTACCTGGGGTGTCCACTGAGCATTTCCGCAAACTCTAGTTGAAGTGCTCTGGGCAATGGATTTTGACATGTTACCCATATCAAAAGGAATGAGTGGGAAACAATCAAGACTACAGATAGAAGCACTTGCATTTGAAAGAGTTTCAAGCATGCTTGGGTACTCGTGTGATCTGAGTGACTCAATTTTGGAATACAACTGTCGCGTAGTACACCGTGACCTCCAGGCATCCCGGAGTTTCTGAAAAAAAATTTTCTGCGATTTTCACGAAACCACTTTTCTTCAACTTGAATTGGGCTAAAAATCCATCCCTGAAAATAAAAATTCTCTGAGTAGTGTGGAAATGCTGATCCTTACCCTACCTGGGGTGTCCACTGAGCATTTCCGCAAACTCTAGTTGAAGTGCTCTGGGCAATGGATTTTGACATGTTACCCAAATCAAAAGGAATGAGTGGGAAACAATCAAGACTACAGATAGAAGCACTTGCATTTGAAAGAGTTTCAAGCATGCTTGGGTACTCGTGTGATCTGAGTGACTCAGTTTTGGAATACAACTGTCGCGTGGTACACCGCGACCTCCAGGCACCCCGGAGTTTCTGAAAAAAAATTTTCTGCGATTTTCATGAAACCACTTTTCTTCAACTTGAATTGGGCTAAAAATCCATCCCTGAAAATAAAAATTCTCTGAGTAGTGTGGAAATGCTGATCCTTACCCTCCCTGGGGTGTCCACAGAGCATTTCCGCGAACTCTACTTGAAGTGCTCTGGGCATGGGATTTTGACATGTTAACCAAACCAAAAGGAATGAGTGAGAAACAATCAAGACAACAGATAGAAGCACTTGCATTTGAAGGAGTTTCAAGCATGCTTGGGTACTCGTGTGATCTGAGTGACTCAGTTTTGGAATACAACTGTCGCGTGGTACACCGCGACCTCCAGGCACCCCGGAGTTTCTGAAAAAAAATGTTCTGCGATTTTCACGAAACCACTTTTTTTCATCTTGAATTGGGCTAAAAATCCATCCCTGAAAATAAAAATTCTCTGAGTAGTGTGGAAATGCTGATCCTTACCCTACCTGGGGTGTCCACAGAGCATTTCCGCGAACTCTAGTTGAAGTGCTCTGGGCATGGGATTTTGACATGTTACCCAAACCAAAAGGAATGAGTGGGAAACAATCAAGACTAGAGATAGAAGCACTTGCATTTGAAAGAGTTTCAAGCATGCTTGGGTACTCGTGTGATCTGAGTGACTCAGTTTTGGAATACAACTGTCGCGTGGTACACCGTGACCTCCAGGCATCCCGGAGTTTCTGAAAAAAATTTTTCTGCGATTTTCACGAAACCACTTTTCTTCAACTTGAATTGGGCTAAAAATCCATTCCTGAAAATAAAAATTCTCTGAGTAGTGTGGAAATGCTGATCCTTACCCTACCTGGGGTGTCCACAGAGCATTTCCGCGAACTCTAGTTGAAGTGCTCTGGGCATGGGATTTTGACATGTTAACCAAACCAAAAGGAATGAGTGGGAAACAATCAAGACAACAGATAGAAGCACTTGCATTTGAATGAGTTTCAAGCATGCTTGGGTACTCGTGTGATCTGAGTGACTCAGTTTTGGAATACAACTGTCGCGTGGTACACCGCGACCTCCAGGCACCCCGGAGTTTCTGAAAAAAAAATTTCTGCGATTTTCACGAAACCACTTTTCTTCAACTTGAATTGGGCTAAAAATCCATCCCTGAAAATAAAAATTCTCTGAGTAGTGTGGAAATGCTGATCCTTACCCTACCTGGGGTGTCCACTGAGCATTTCCGCAAACACTAGTTGAAGTGCTCTGGGTAATGGATTTTGACATGTTACCCAAATCAAAAGGAATGAGTGGGAAACAATCAAGACAACAGATAGAAGCACTTGCATTTGAATGAGTTTCAAGCATGCTTGGGTACTCGTGTGATCTGAGTGACTCAGTTTTGGAATACAACTGTCGCGTGGTACACCGCGACCTCCAGGCACCCCGGAGTTTCTGAAAAAAAATTTTCTGCGATTTTCACGAAACCACTTTTTTTCATCTTGAATTGGGCTAAAAATCCATCCCTGAAAATAAAAATTCTCTGAGTAGTGTGGAAATGCTGATCCTTACCCTACCTGGGGTGTCCACAGAGCATTTCCGCGAACTCTAGTTGAAGTGCTCTGGGCATGGGATTTTGACATGTTACCCAAACCAAAAGGAATGAGTGGGAAACAATCAAGACTAGAGATAGAAGCACTTGCATTTGAAAGAGTTTCAAGCATGCTTGGGTACTCGTGTGATCTGAGTGACTCAGTTTTGGAATACAACTGTCGCGTGGTACACCGTGACCTCCAGGCATCCCGGAGTTTCTGAAAAAAATTTTTCTGCGATTTTCACGAAACCACTTTTCTTCAACTTGAATTGGGCTAAAAATCCATTCCTGAAAATAAAAATTCTCTGAGTAGTGTGGAAATGCTGATCCTTACCCTACCTGGGGTGTCCACAGAGCATTTCCGCGAACTCTAGTTGAAGTGCTCTGGGCATGGGATTTTGACATGTTAACCAAACCAAAAGGAATGAGTGGGAAACAATCAAGACAACAGATAGAAGCACTTGCATTTGAATGAGTTTCAAGCATGCTTGGGTACTCGTGTGATCTGAGTGACTCAGTTTTGGAATACAACTGTCGCGTGGTACACCGCGACCTCCAGGCACCCCGGAGTTTCTGAAAAAAAAATTTCTGCGATTTTCACGAAACCACTTTTCTTCAACTTGAATTGGGCTAAAAATCCATCCCTGAAAATAAAAATTCTCTGAGTAGTGTGGAAATGCTGATCCTTACCCTACCTGGGGTGTCCTCTGAGCATTTCCACAAACTCTAGTTGAAGTGCTCTGGGCATGGGATTTTGACATGTTACCCAAACCAAAAGGAATGAGTGGGAAACAATCAAAACTACAGATAGAAGCACTTGCATTTGAAAGAGTATCAAGCATGCTTGGGTACTCGTGTGATCTGAGTGACTCAGTTTTGGAATACAACTGTCGCGTGGTACACCGCGACCTCCAGGCACCCCGGAGTTTCTGAAAAAAAAAATTCTGCGATTTTCACGAAACCACTTTTCTTCAACTTGAATTGGGCTAAAAATCCATCCCTGAAAATAAAAATTCTCTGAGTAGTGTGGAAATGCTGATCCTTACCCTACCTGGGGTGTCCACAGAGCATTTCCGCGAACTCTAGTTGAAGTGCTCTGGGCATGGGATTTTGACATGTTACCCAAACCAAAAGGAATGAGTGGGAAACAATCAAGACTAGAGATAGAAGCACTTGCATTTGAAAGAGTTTCAAGCATGCTTGGGTACTCGTGTGATCTGAGTGACTCAGTTTTGGCATACAACTGTCGCGTGGTACACCGCGACCTCCAGGCACCCCGGAGTTTCTGAAAAAAAATTTTCTGCGATTTTCACGAAACCACTTTTTTTCATCTTGAATTGGGCTAAAAATCCATCCCTGAAAATAAAAATTCTCTGAGTAGTGTGGAAATGCTGATCCTTACCCTACCTGGGGTGTCCACAGAGCATTTCCGCGAACTCTAGTTGAAGTGCTCTGGGCATGGGATTTTGACATGTTATCCAAACCAAAAGGAATGAGTGGGAAACAATCAAGACTACAGATAGAAGCACTTGCATTTGAAAGAGTTTCAAGCATGCTTGGGTACTCGTGTGATCTGAGTGACTCAGTTTTGGAATACAACTGTCGCGTGGTACACCGCGACCTCCAGGAATCCCGGAGTTTCTGAAAAAAAATTTTCTGCGATTTTCACGAAACCACTTTTCTTCAACTTGAATTGGGCTAAAAATCCATCCCTGAAAATAAAAATTCTCTGAGTAGTGTGGAAATGCTGATCCTTACCCTACCTGGGGTGTCCACTGAGCATTTCTGCAAACTCTAGTTGAAGTGCTCTGGGCAATGGATTTTGACATGTTACCCAAACCAAAAGGAATGAGTGGGAAACAATCAAGACTACAGATAGAAGCACTTGCATTTGAAAGAGTTTCAAGCATGCTTGGGTACTCGTGTGATCTGAGTGACTCAGTTTTGGAATACAACTGTCGCGTGGTACACCGTGACCTCCAGGAATCCTGGAGTTTCTGAAAAAAAATTTTCTGCGATTTTCACGAAACCACTTGTCTTCAACTTGAATTGGGCTAAAAATCCATTCCTGAAAATAAAAATTCTCTGAGTAGTGTGGAAATGCTGATCCTTACCTTACCTGGGGTGTCCACAGAGTATTTCCGCGAACTCTAGTTCAAGTGCTCTGGGCAATGGATTTTGACATGTTACCCAAATCAAAAGGAATGAGTGGGAAACAATCAAGACAACAGATAGAAGCACTTGCATTTGAATGAGTTTCAAGCATGCTTGGGTACTCGTGTGATCTGAGTGACTCAGTTTTGGAATACAACTGTCGCGTGGTACACCGCGACCTCCAGGCACCCCGGAGTTTCTGAAAAAAAAATTTCTGCGATTTTCACGAAACCACTTTTCTTCAACTTGAATTGGGCTAAAAATCCATCCCTGAAAATAAAAATTCTCTGAGTAGTGTGGAAATGCTGATCCTTACCCTACCTGGGGTGTCCTCTGAGCATTTCCACAAACTCTAGTTGAAGTGCTCTGGGCATGGGATTTTGACATGTTACCCAAATCAAAAGGAATGAGTAGGAAACAATCAAGACAACAGATAGAAGCACTTGCATTTGAATGAGTTTCAAGCATGATTGGGTACTCGTGTGATCTGAGTGACTCAGTTTTGGAATACAACTGTCACGTGGTACACCGTGACCTCCAGGCATCCCGGAGTTTCTGAAAAAAAAATTTCTGCGATTTTCACGAAACCACTTTTCTTCAACTTGAATTGGGCTAAAAATCCATTCCTGAAAATAAAAATTCTCTGAGTAGTGTGGAAATGCTGATCCTTACCCTACCTGGGGTGTCCACAGAGCATTTCCGCGAACTCTAGTTCAAGTGCTCTGGGCAATGGATTTTGACATGTTACCCAAATCAAAAGGAATGAGTGGGAAACAATCAAGACAACAGATAGAAGCACTTGCATTTGAATGAGTTTCAAGCATGCTTGGGTACTCGTGTGATCTGAGTGACTCAGTTTTGGAATACAACTGTCGCGTGGTACACCGCGACCTCCAGGCACCCCGGAGTTTCTGAAAAAAAAATTTCTGCGATTTTCACGAAACCACTTTTCTTCATCTTGAATTGGGCTAAAAATCCATCCCTGAAAATAAAAATTCTCTGAGTAGTGTGGAAATGCTGATCCTGACCCTACCTGGGGTGTCCTCTGAGCATTTCTACGAACTCTAGTTGAAGTGCTCTGGGCATGGGATTTTGACATGTTACACAAACCAAAAGGAATGAGTGGGAAACAATCAAGACTACAGATAGAAGCACTTGCATTTGAAAGAGTTTCAAGCATGCTTGGGTACTCGTGTGATCTGAGTGACTCAGTTTTGGAATACAACTGTCGCGTGGTACACCGCGACCTCCAGGCACCCCGGAGTTTCTGAAAAAAAAAATTCTGCGATTTTCACGAAACCACTTTTTTTCATCTTGAATTGGGCTAAAAATCCATCCCTGAAAATAAAAATTCTCTGAGTAGTGTGGAAATGCTGATCCTTACCCTACCTGGGGTGTCCACAGAGCATTTCCGCGAACTCTAGTTGAAGTGCTCTGGGCATGGGATTTTGACATGTTATCCAAACCAAAAGGAATGAGTGGGAAACAATCAAGACTAGAGATAGAAGAACTTGCATTTGAAAGAGTTTCAAGCATGCTTGGGTACTCGTGTGATCTGAGTGACTCAGTTTTGGAATACAACTGTCGCGTGGTACACCGTGACCTCCAGGCATCCCGGAGTTTCTGAAAAAAATTTTCTGCGATTTTCACGAAACCACTTTTCTTCAACTTGAATTGGGCTAAAAATCCATCCCTGAAAATAAAAATTCTCTGAGTAGTGTGGAAATGCTGATCCTTACCCTACCTGGGGTGTCCTCTGAGCATTTCCACAAACTCTAGTTGAAGTGCTCTGGGCATGGGATTTTGACATGTTACCCAAACCAAAAGGAATGAGTGGGAAACAATCAAAACTACAGATAGAAGCACTTGCATTTGAAAGAGTATCAAGCATGCTTGGGTACTCGTGTGATCTGAGTGACTCAGTTTTGGAATACAACTGTCGCGTGGTACACCGCGACCTCCAGGCACCCCGGAGTTTCTGAAAAAAAAAATTCTGCGATTTTCACGAAACCACTTTTCTTCAACTTGAATTGGGCTAAAAATCCATCCCTGAAAATAAAAATTCTCTGAGTAGTGTGGAAATGCTGATCCTTACCCTACCTGGGGTGTCCACAGAGCATTTCCGCGAACTCTAGTTGAAGTGCTCTGGGCATGGGATTTTGACATGTTACCCAAACCAAAAGGAATGAGTGGGAAACAATCAAGACTAGAGATAGAAGCACTTGCATTTGAAAGAGTTTCAAGCATGCTTGGGTACTCGTGTGATCTGAGTGACTCAGTTTTGGCATACAACTGTCGCGTGGTACACCGTGACCTCCAGGCATCCCGGAGTTTCTGAAAAAAAATTTTCTGCGATTTTCACGAAACCACTTTTCTTCAACTTGAATTGGGCTAAAAATCCATCCCTGAAAATAAAAATTCTCTGAGTAGTGTGGAAATGCTGATCCTTACCCTACCTGGGGTGTCCACAGAGCATTTCCGCGAACTCTAGTTGAAGTGCTCTGGGCAATGGATTTTGACATGTTACCCAAATCAAAAGGAATGACTGGGAAACAATCAAGACAACAGATAGAAGCACTTGCATTTGAATGAGTTTCAAGCATGCTTGGGTACTCGTGTGATCTGAGTGACTCAGTTTTGGAATACAATTGTCGCGTGGTACACCGCGACCTCCAGGCACCCCGGAGTTTCTGAAAAAAAATTTTCTGCGATTTTCACGAAACCACTTTTCTTCAACTTGAATTGGGCTAAAAATCCATCCCTGAAAATAAAAATTCTCTGAGTAGTGTGGAAATGCTGATCCTTACCCTACCTGGGGTGTCCACTGAGCATTTCCGCAAACTCTAGTTGAAGTGCTCTGGGTAATGGATTTTGACATGTTACCCAAATCAAAAGGAATGAGTGGGAAACAATCAAGACAACAGATAGAAGCACTTGCATTTGAATGAGTTTCAAGCATGCTTGGGTACTCATGTGATCTGAGTGACTCAGTTTTGGAATACAACTGTCGCGTGGTACACCGCGACCTCCAGGGACCCCGGAGTTTCTGAAAAAAATTTTTCTGCGATTTTCACGAAACCACTTTTCTTCAACTTGAATTGGGCTAAAAATCCATCCCTGAAAATAAAAATTCTCTGAGTAGTGTGGAAATGCTGATCCTTACCCTACCTGGGGTGTCCACTGAGCATTTCCGCAAACTCTAGTTGAAGTGCTCTGGGCAATGGATTTTGACATGTTACCCATATCAAAAGGAATGAGTGGGAAACAATCAAGACTACAGATAGAAGCACTTGCATTTGAAAGAGTTTCAAGCATGCTTGGGTACTCGTGTGATCTGAGTGACTCAATTTTGGAATACAACTGTCGCGTAGTACACCGTGACCTCCAGGCATCCCGGAGTTTCTGAAAAAAAATTTTCTGCGATTTTCACGAAACCACTTTTCTTCAACTTGAATTGGGCTAAAAATCCATCCCTGAAAATAAAAATTCTCTGAGTAGTGTGGAAATGCTGATCCTTACCCTACCTGGGGTGTACACAGAGCATTTCCGCGAACTCTACTTGAAGTGCTCTGGGCATGGGATTTTGACATGTTACCCAAACCAAAAGGAATGAGTGAGAAACAATCAAGACAACAGATAGAAGCACTTGCATTTGAAGGAGTTTCAAGCATGCTTGGGTACTCGTGTGATCTGAGTGACTCAGTTTTGGAATACAACTGTCGCGTGGTACACCGCGACCTCCAGGCACCCCGGAGTTTCTGAAAAAAAATGTTCTGCGATTTTCACGAAACCACTTTACTTCAACTTGAATTGGGCTAAAAATCCATCCCTGAAAATAAAAATTCTCTGAGTAGTGTGGAAATGCTGATCCTTACCCTACCTGGGGTGTCCACTGAGCATTTCCGCAAACACTAGTTGAAGTGCTCTGGGTAATGGATTTTGACATGTTACCCAAATCAAAAGGAATGAGTGGGAAACAATCAAGACAACAGATAGAAGCACTTGCATTTGAATGAGTTTCAAGCATGCTTGGGTACTCGTGTGATCTGAGTGACTCAGTTTTGGAATACAACTGTCGCGTGGTACACCGCGACCTCCAGGCACCCCGGAGTTTCTGAAAAAAAATTTTCTGCGATTTTCACGAAACCACTTTTTTTCATCTTGAATTGGGCTAAAAATCCATCCCTGAAAATAAAAATTCTCTGAGTAGTGTGGAAATGCTGATCCTTACCCTACCTGGGGTGTCCACAGAGCATTTCCGCGAACTCTAGTTGAAGTGCTCTGGGCATGGGATTTTGACATGTTACCCAAACCAAAAGGAATGAGTGGGAAACAATCAAGACTAGAGATAGAAGCACTTGCATTTGAAAGAGTTTCAAGCATGCTTGGGTACTCGTGTGATCTGAGTGACTCAGTTTTGGAATACAACTGTCGCGTGGTACACCGCGACCTCCAGGCACCCCGGAGTTTCTGAAAAAAAAAATTCTGCGATTTTCACGAAACCACTTTTCTTCAACTTGAATTGGGCTAAAAATCCATCCCTGAAAATAAAAATTCTCTGAGTAGTGTGGAAATGCTGATCCTTACCCTACCTGGGGTGTCCACAGAGCATTTCCGCGAACTCTAGTTGAAGTGCTCTGGGCATGGGATTTTGACATGTTACCCAAACCAAAAGGAATGAGTGGGAAACAATCAAGACTAGAGATAGAAGCACTTGCATTTGAAAGAGTTTCAAGCATGCTTGGGTACTCGTGTGATCTGAGTGACTCAGTTTTGGCATACAACTGTCGCGTGGTACACCGTGACCTCCAGGCATCCCGGAGTTTCTGAAAAAAAATTTTCTGCGATTTTCACGAAACCACTTTTCTTCAACTTGAATTGGGCTAAAAATCCATCCCTGAAAATAAAAATTCTCTGAGTAGTGTGGAAATGCTGATCCTTACCCTACCTGGGGTGTCCACAGAGCATTTCCGCGAACTCTAGTTGAAGTGCTCTGGGCAATGGATTTTGACATGTTACCCAAATCAAAAGGAATGACTGGGAAACAATCAAGACAACAGATAGAAGCACTTGCATTTGAATGAGTTTCAAGCATGCTTGGGTACTCGTGTGATCTGAGTGACTCAGTTTTGGAATACAATTGTCGCGTGGTACACCGCGACCTCCAGGCACCCCGGAGTTTCTGAAAAAAAATTTTCTGCGATTTTCACGAAACCACTTTTCTTCAACTTGAATTGGGCTAAAAATCCATCCCTGAAAATAAAAATTCTCTGAGTAGTGTGGAAATGCTGATCCTTACCCTACCTGGGGTGTCCACTGAGCATTTCCGCAAACTCTAGTTGAAGTGCTCTGGGTAATGGATTTTGACATGTTACCCAAATCAAAAGGAATGAGTGGGAAACAATCAAGACAACAGATAGAAGCACTTGCATTTGAATGAGTTTCAAGCATGCTTGGGTACTCATGTGATCTGAGTGACTCAGTTTTGGAATACAACTGTCGCGTGGTACACCGCGACCTCCAGGGACCCCGGAGTTTCTGAAAAAAAATTTTCTGCGATTTTCACGAAACCACTTTTCTTCAACTTGAATTGGGCTAAAAATCCATCCCTGAAAATAAAAATTCTCTGAGTAGTGTGGAAATGCTGATCCTTACCCTACCTGGGGTGTCCACTGAGCATTTCCGCAAACTCTAGTTGAAGTGCTCTGGGCAATGGATTTTGACATGTTACCCAAATCAAAAATAATGAGTGGGAAACAATCAAGACTACAGATAGAAGCACTTGCATTTGAAAGAGTTTCAAGCATGCTTGGGTACTCGTGTGATCTGAGTGACTCAGTTTTGGAATACAACTGTCGCGTGGTACACCGCGACCTCCAGGCACCCCGGAGTTTCTGAAAAAAAATTTTCTGCGATTTTCACGAAACCACTTGTCTTCAACTTGAATTGGGCTAAAAATCCATCCCTGAAAATAAAAATTCTCTGAGTAGTGTGGAAATGCTGATCCTTACCCTACCTGGGGTGTCCACTGAGCATTTCCGCGAACTCTAGTTCAAGTGCTCTGGGCAATGGATTTTGACATGTTACCCAAATCAAAAGGAATGAGTGGGAAACAATCAAGACAACAGATAGAAGCACTTGCATTTGAATGAGTTTCAAGCATGCTTGGGGACTCATGTGATCTGAGTGACTCAGTTTTGGAATACAACTGTCGCGTGGTACACCGCGACCTCCAGGCACCCCGGAGTTTCTGAAAAAAAATGTTCTGCGATTTTCACGAAACCACTTTACTTCAACTTGAATTGGGCTAAAAATCCATCCCTGAAAATAAAAATTCTCTGAGTAGTGTGGAAATGCTGATCCTTACCCTACCTGGGGTGTCCACTGAGCATTTCCGCAAACACTAGTTGAAGTGCTCTGGGTAATGGATTTTGACATGTTACCCAAATCAAAAGGAATGAGTGGGAAACAATCAAGACAACAGATAGAAGCACTTGCATTTGAATGAGTTTCAAGCATGCTTGGGTACTCGTGTGATCTGAGTGACTCAGTTTTGGAATACAACTGTCGCGTGGTACACCGCGACCTCCAGGCACCCCGGAGTTTCTGAAAAAAAATTTTCTGCGATTTTCACGAAACCACTTTTTTTCATCTTGAATTGGGCTAAAAATCCATCCCTGAAAATAAAAATTCTCTGAGTAGTGTGGAAATGCTGATCCTTACCCTACCTGGGGTGTCCACAGAGCATTTCCGCGAACTCTAGTTGAAGTGCTCTGGGCATGGGATTTTGACATGTTACCCAAACCAAAAGGAATGAGTGGGAAACAATCAAGACTAGAGATAGAAGCACTTGCATTTGAAAGAGTTTCAAGCATGCTTGGGTACTCGTGTGATCTGAGTGACTCAGTTTTGGAATACAACTGTCGCGTGGTACACCGTGACCTCCAGGCATCCCGGAGTTTCTGAAAAAAATTTTTCTGCGATTTTCACGAAACCACTTTTCTTCAACTTGAATTGGGCTAAAAATCCATTCCTGAAAATAAAAATTCTCTGAGTAGTGTGGAAATGCTGATCCTTACCCTACCTGGGGTGTCCACAGAGCATTTCCGCGAACTCTAGTTGAAGTGCTCTGGGCATGGGATTTTGACATGTTAACCAAACCAAAAGGAATGAGTGGGAAACAATCAAGACAACAGATAGAAGCACTTGCATTTGAATGAGTTTCAAGCATGCTTGGGTACTCGTGTGATCTGAGTGACTCAGTTTTGGAATACAACTGTCGCGTGGTACACCGCGACCTCCAGGCACCCCGGAGTTTCTGAAAAAAAAATTTCTGCGATTTTCACGAAACCACTTTTCTTCAACTTGAATTGGGCTAAAAATCCATCCCTGAAAATAAAAATTCTCTGAGTAGTGTGGAAATGCTGATCCTTACCCTACCTGGGGTGTCCTCTGAGCATTTCCACAAACTCTAGTTGAAGTGCTCTGGGCATGGGATTTTGACATGTTACCCAAACCAAAAGGAATGAGTGGGAAACAATCAAAACTACAGATAGAAGCACTTGCATTTGAAAGAGTATCAAGCATGCTTGGGTACTCGTGTGATCTGAGTGACTCAGTTTTGGAATACAACTGTCGCGTGGTACACCGCGACCTCCAGGCACCCCGGAGTTTCTGAAAAAAAAAATTCTGCGATTTTCACGAAACCACTTTTCTTCAACTTGAATTGGGCTAAAAATCCATCCCTGAAAATAAAAATTCTCTGAGTAGTGTGGAAATGCTGATCCTTACCCTACCTGGGGTGTCCACAGAGCATTTCCGCGAACTCTAGTTGAAGTGCTCTGGGCATGGGATTTTGACATGTTACCCAAACCAAAAGGAATGAGTGGGAAACAATCAAGACTAGAGATAGAAGCACTTGCATTTGAAAGAGTTTCAAGCATGCTTGGGTACTCGTGTGATCTGAGTGACTCAGTTTTGGCATACAACTGTCGCGTGGTACACCGTGACCTCCAGGCATCCCGGAGTTTCTGAAAAAAAATTTTCTGCGATTTTCACGAAACCACTTTTCTTCAACTTGAATTGGGCTAAAAATCCATCCCTGAAAATAAAAATTCTCTGAGTAGTGTGGAAATGCTGATCCTTACCCTACCTGGGGTGTCCACAGAGCATTTCCGCGAACTCTAGTTGAAGTGCTCTGGGCAATGGATTTTGACATGTTACCCAAATCAAAAGGAATGACTGGGAAACAATCAAGACAACAGATAGAAGCACTTGCATTTGAATGAGTTTCAAGCATGCTTGGGTACTCGTGTGATCTGAGTGACTCAGTTTTGGAATACAATTGTCGCGTGGTACACCGCGACCTCCAGGCACCCCGGAGTTTCTGAAAAAAAATTTTCTGCGATTTTCACGAAACCACTTTTCTTCAACTTGAATTGGGCTAAAAATCCATCCCTGAAAATAAAAATTCTCTGAGTAGTGTGGAAATGCTGATCCTTACCCTACCTGGGGTGTCCACTGAGCATTTCCGCAAACTCTAGTTGAAGTGCTCTGGGTAATGGATTTTGACATGTTACCCAAATCAAAAGGAATGAGTGGGAAACAATCAAGACAACAGATAGAAGCACTTGCATTTGAATGAGTTTCAAGCATGCTTGGGTACTCATGTGATCTGAGTGACTCAGTTTTGGAATACAACTGTCGCGTGGTACACCGCGACCTCCAGGGACCCCGGAGTTTCTGAAAAAAAATTTTCTGCGATTTTCACGAAACCACTTTTCTTCAACTTGAATTGGGCTAAAAATCCATCCCTGAAAATAAAAATTCTCTGAGTAGTGTGGAAATGCTGATCCTTACCCTACCTGGGGTGTCCACTGAGCATTTCCGCAAACTCTAGTTGAAGTGCTCTGGGCAATGGATTTTGACATGTTACCCAAATCAAAAATAATGAGTGGGAAACAATCAAGACTACAGATAGAAGCACTTGCATTTGAAAGAGTTTCAAGCATGCTTGGGTACTCGTGTGATCTGAGTGACTCAGTTTTGGAATACAACTGTCGCGTGGTACACCGCGACCTCCAGGCACCCCGGAGTTTCTGAAAAAAAATTTTCTGCGATTTTCACGAAACCACTTGTCTTCAACTTGAATTGGGCTAAAAATCCATCCCTGAAAATAAAAATTCTCTGAGTAGTGTGGAAATGCTGATCCTTACCCTACCTGGGGTGTCCACTGAGCATTTCCGCGAACTCTAGTTCAAGTGCTCTGGGCAATGGATTTTGACATGTTACCCAAATCAAAAGGAATGAGTGGGAAACAATCAAGACAACAGATAGAAGCACTTGCATTTGAATGAGTTTCAAGCATGCTTGGGGACTCATGTGATCTGAGTGACTCAGTTTTGGAATACAACTGTCGCGTGGTACACCGCGACCTCCAGGCACCCCGGAGTTTCTGAAAAAAAATGTTCTGCGATTTTCACGAAACCACTTTACTTCAACTTGAATTGGGCTAAAAATCCATCCCTGAAAATAAAAATTCTCTGAGTAGTGTGGAAATGCTGATCCTTACCCTACCTGGGGTGTCCACTGAGCATTTCCGCAAACACTAGTTGAAGTGCTCTGGGTAATGGATTTTGACATGTTACCCAAATCAAAAGGAATGAGTGGGAAACAATCAAGACAACAGATAGAAGCACTTGCATTTGAATGAGTTTCAAGCATGCTTGGGTACTCGTGTGATCTGAGTGACTCAGTTTTGGAATACAACTGTCGCGTGGTACACCGCGACCTCCAGGCACCCCGGAGTTTCTGAAAAAAAATTTTCTGCGATTTTCACGAAACCACTTTTTTTCATCTTGAATTGGGCTAAAAATCCATCCCTGAAAATAAAAATTCTCTGAGTAGTGTGGAAATGCTGATCCTTACCCTACCTGGGGTGTCCACAGAGCATTTCCGCGAACTCTAGTTGAAGTGCTCTGGGCATGGGATTTTGACATGTTACCCAAACCAAAAGGAATGAGTGGGAAACAATCAAGACTAGAGATAGAAGCACTTGCATTTGAAAGAGTTTCAAGCATGCTTGGGTACTCGTGTGATCTGAGTGACTCAGTTTTGGAATACAACTGTCGCGTGGTACACCGTGACCTCCAGGCATCCCGGAGTTTCTGAAAAAAATTTTTCTGCGATTTTCACGAAACCACTTTTCTTCAACTTGAATTGGGCTAAAAATCCATTCCTGAAAATAAAAATTCTCTGAGTAGTGTGGAAATGCTGATCCTTACCCTACCTGGGGTGTCCACAGAGCATTTCCGCGAACTCTAGTTGAAGTGCTCTGGGCATGGGATTTTGACATGTTAACCAAACCAAAAGGAATGAGTGGGAAACAATCAAGACAACAGATAGAAGCACTTGCATTTGAATGAGTTTCAAGCATGCTTGGGTACTCGTGTGATCTGAGTGACTCAGTTTTGGAATACAACTGTCGCGTGGTACACCGCGACCTCCAGGCACCCCGGAGTTTCTGAAAAAAAAATTTCTGCGATTTTCACGAAACCACTTTTCTTCAACTTGAATTGGGCTAAAAATCCATCCCTGAAAATAAAAATTCTCTGAGTAGTGTGGAAATGCTGATCCTTACCCTACCTGGGGTGTCCACTGAGCATTTCCGCAAACACTAGTTGAAGTGCTCTGGGTAATGGATTTTGACATGTTACCCAAATCAAAAGGAATGAGTGGGAAACAATCAAGACAACAGATAGAAGCACTTGCATTTGAATGAGTTTCAAGCATGCTTGGGTACTCGTGTGATCTGAGTGACTCAGTTTTGGAATACAACTGTCGCGTGGTACACCGCGACCTCCAGGCACCCCGGAGTTTCTGAAAAAAAATTTTCTGCGATTTTCACGAAACCACTTTTTTTCATCTTGAATTGGGCTAAAAATCCATCCCTGAAAATAAAAATTCTCTGAGTAGTGTGGAAATGCTGATCCTTACCCTACCTGGGGTGTCCACAGAGCATTTCCGCGAACTCTAGTTGAAGTGCTCTGGGCATGGGATTTTGACATGTTACCCAAACCAAAAGGAATGAGTGGGAAACAATCAAGACTAGAGATAGAAGCACTTGCATTTGAAAGAGTTTCAAGCATGCTTGGGTACTCGTGTGATCTGAGTGACTCAGTTTTGGAATACAACTGTCGCGTGGTACACCGTGACCTCCAGGCATCCCGGAGTTTCTGAAAAAAATTTTTCTGCGATTTTCACGAAACCACTTTTCTTCAACTTGAATTGGGCTAAAAATCCATTCCTGAAAATAAAAATTCTCTGAGTAGTGTGGAAATGCTGATCCTTACCCTACCTGGGGTGTCCACAGAGCATTTCCGCGAACTCTAGTTGAAGTGCTCTGGGCATGGGATTTTGACATGTTACCCAAACCAAAAGGAATGAGTGGGAAACAATCAAAACTACAGATAGAAGCACTTGCATTTGAAAGAGTATCAAGCATGCTTGGGTACTCGTGTGATCTGAGTGACTCAGTTTTGGAATACAACTGTCGCGTGGTACACCGCGACCTCCAGGCACCCCGGAGTTTCTGAAAAAAAAAATTCTGCGATTTTCACGAAACCACTTTTCTTCAACTTGAATTGGGCTAAAAATCCATCCCTGAAAATAAAAATTCTCTGAGTAGTGTGGAAATGCTGATCCTTACCCTACCTGGGGTGTCCACAGAGCATTTCCGCGAACTCTAGTTGAAGTGCTCTGGGCATGGGATTTTGACATGTTACCCAAACCAAAAGGAATGAGTGGGAAACAATCAAGACTAGAGATAGAAGCACTTGCATTTGAAAGAGTTTCAAGCATGCTTGGGTACTCGTGTGATCTGAGTGACTCAGTTTTGGCATACAACTGTCGCGTGGTACACCGTGACCTCCAGGCATCCCGGAGTTTCTGAAAAAAAATTTTCTGCGATTTTCACGAAACCACTTTTCTTCAACTTGAATTGGGCTAAAAATCCATCCCTGAAAATAAAAATTCTCTGAGTAGTGTGGAAATGCTGATCCTTACCCTACCTGGGGTGTCCACAGAGCATTTCCGCGAACTCTAGTTGAAGTGCTCTGGGCAATGGATTTTGACATGTTACCCAAATCAAAAGGAATGACTGGGAAACAATCAAGACAACAGATAGAAGCACTTGCATTTGAATGAGTTTCAAGCATGCTTGGGTACTCGTGTGATCTGAGTGACTCAGTTTTGGAATACAATTGTCGCGTGGTACACCGCGACCTCCAGGCACCCCGGAGTTTCTGAAAAAAAATTTTCTGCGATTTTCACGAAACCACTTTTCTTCAACTTGAATTGGGCTAAAAATCCATCCCTGAAAATAAAAATTCTCTGAGTAGTGTGGAAATGCTGATCCTTACCCTACCTGGGGTGTCCACTGAGCATTTCCGCAAACTCTAGTTGAAGTGCTCTGGGTAATGGATTTTGACATGTTACCCAAATCAAAAGGAATGAGTGGGAAACAATCAAGACAACAGATAGAAGCACTTGCATTTGAATGAGTTTCAAGCATGCTTGGGTACTCATGTGATCTGAGTGACTCAGTTTTGGAATACAACTGTCGCGTGGTACACCGCGACCTCCAGGGACCCCGGAGTTTCTGAAAAAAAATTTTCTGCGATTTTCACGAAACCACTTTTCTTCAACTTGAATTGGGCTAAAAATCCATCCCTGAAAATAAAAATTCTCTGAGTAGTGTGGAAATGCTGATCCTTACCCTACCTGGGGTGTCCACTGAGCATTTCCGCAAACTCTAGTTGAAGTGCTCTGGGCAATGGATTTTGACATGTTACCCAAATCAAAAATAATGAGTGGGAAACAATCAAGACTACAGATAGAAGCACTTGCATTTGAAAGAGTTTCAAGCATGCTTGGGTACTCGTGTGATCTGAGTGACTCAGTTTTGGAATACAACTGTCGCGTGGTACACCGCGACCTCCAGGCACCCCGGAGTTTCTGAAAAAAAATTTTCTGCGATTTTCATGAAACCACTTTTCTTCAACTTGAATTGGGCTAAAAATCCATCCCTGAAAATAAAAATTCTCTGAGTAGTGTGGAAATGCTGATCCTTACCCTCCCTGGGGTGTCCACAGAGCATTTCCGCGAACTCTAGTTGAAGTGCTCTGGGCATGGGATTTTGACATGTTACCCAAACCAAAAGGAATGAGTGGGAAACAATCAAGACAACAGATAGAAGCACTTGCATTTGAAGGAGTTTCAAGCATGCTTGGGTACTCGTGTGATCTGAGTGACTCAGTTTTGGAATACAACTGTCGCGTGGTACACCGCGACCTCCAGGCACCCCGGAGTTTCTGAAAAAAAAATTTCTGCGATTTTCACGAAACCACTTTTCTTCAACTTGAATTGGGCTAAAAATCCATCCCTGAAAATAAAAATTCTCTGAGTAGTGTGGAAATGCTGATCCTTACCCTACCTGGGGTGTCCTCTGAGCATTTCCACAAACTCTAGTTGAAGTGCTCTGGGCAATGGATTTTGACATGTTACCCAAATCAAAAGGAATGAGTGGGAAACAATCAAGACAACAGATAGAAGCACTTGCATTTGAAAGAGTTTCAAGCATGCTTGGGTACTCGTGTGATCTGAGTGACTCAGTTTTGGAATACAACTGTCGCGTGGTACACCGCGACCTCCAGGCACCCCGGAGTTTCTGAAAAAAAGATTTCTGCGATTTTCACGAAACCACTTTTCTTCAACTTGAATTGGGCTAAAAATCCATCCCTGAAAATAAAAATTCTCAGAGTAGTCTGGAAATGCTGATCCTTACCCTACCTGGGGTGTCCACTGAGCATTTCCGCAAACACTAGTTGAAGTGCTCTGGGCAATGGATTTTGACATGTTACCCAAATCAAAAGGAATGAGTGGGAAACAATCAAGACTACAGATAGAAGCACTTGCATTTGAAAGAGTTTCAAGCATGCTTGGGTACTCGTGTGATCTGAGTGACTCAGTTTTGGAATACAACTGTCGCGTGGTACACCGCGACCTCCAGGCACCCCGGAGTTTCTGAAAAAAAAATTTATGCGATTTTCACGAAACCACTTTTCTTCAACTTGAATTGGGCTAAAAATCCATCCCTGAAAATAAAAATTCTCTGAGTAGTGTGGAAATGCTGATCCTTACCCTACCTGGGGTGTCCACAGAGCATTTCCGCGAACTCTAGTTGAAGTGCTCTGGGCATGGGATTTTGACATGTTACCCAAATCAAAAGGAATGAGTGGGAAACAATCAAGACAACAGATAGAAGCACTTGCATTTGAATGAGTTTCAAGCATGCTTGGGTACTCGTGTGATCTGAGTGACTCAGTTTTGGAATACAACTGTCGCGTGGTACACCGCGACCTCCAGGCACCCCGGAGTTTCTGAAAAAAAAATTTCTGCGATTTTCACGAAACCACTTTTCTTCAACTTGAATTGGGCTAAAAATCCATCCATGAAAATAAAAATTCTCTGAGTAGTGTGGAAATGCTGATCCTTACCCTACCTGGGGTGTCTACAGAGCATTTCCGCGAACTCTAGTTGAAGTTCTCTGGGCATGGGATTTTGACATGTTACCCAAACCAAAAGGAATGAGTGGGAAACAATCAAGACTACAGATAGAAGCACTTGCATTTGAAAGAGTTTCAAGCATGCTTGGGTACTCGTGTGATCTGAGTGACTCAGTTTTGGAATACAACTGTCGCGTGGTACACCGTGACCTCCAGGCACCCCGGAGTTTCTGAAAAAAAAATTTCTGCGATTTTCACGAAACCACTTTTCTTCAACTTGAATTGGGCTAAAAATCCATCCCTGAAAATAAAAATTCTCTGAGTAGTGTGGAAATGCTGATCCTTACCCTACCTGGGGTGTCCTCTGAGCATTTCCACAAACTCTAGTTGAAGTGCTCTGGGCATGGGATTTTGACATGTTACCCAAATCAAAAGGAATGAGTGGGAAACAATCAAGACAACAGATAGAAGCACTTGCATTTGCATGAGTTTCAAGCATGCTTGGGTACTCGTGTGATCTGAGTGACTCAGTTTTGGAATACAACTGTCGCGTGGTACACCGCGACCTCCAGGCACCCCGGAGTTTCTGAAAAAAAAATTTCTGCGATTTTCACGAAACCACTTTTCTTCAACTTGAATTGGGCTAAAAATCCATCCCTGAAAATAAAAATTCTCTGAGTAGTGTGGAAATGCTGATCCTTACCCTACCTGGGGTGTCCACTGAGCATTTCCGCAAACTCTAGTTGAAGTGCTCTGGGCAATGGATTTTGACATGTTACCCAAATCAAAAGGAATGAGTGGGAAACAATCAAGACAACAGATAGAAGCACTTGCATTTGAATGAGTTTCAAGCATGCTTGGGTACTCGTGTGATCTGAGTGACTCAGTTTTGGAATACAACTGTCGCGTGGTACACCGCGACCTCCAGGCACCCCGGAGTTTCTGAAAAAAAAATTTCTGCGATTTTCACGAAACCACTTTTCTTCAACTTGAATTGGGCTAAAAATCCATCCATGAAAATAAAAATTCTCTGAGTAGTGTGGAAATGCTGATCCTTACCCTACCTGGGGTGTCTACAGAGCATTTCCGCGAACTCTAGTTGAAGTTCTCTGGGCATGGGATTTTGACATGTTACCCAAACCAAAAGGAATGAGTGGGAAACAATCAAGACTACAGATAGAAGCACTTGCATTTGAAAGAGTTTCAAGCATGCTTGGGTACTCGTGTGATCTGAGTGACTCAGTTTTGGAATACAACTGTCGCGTGGTACACCGTGACCTCCAGGCACCCCGGAGTTTCTGAAAAAAAAATTTCTGCGATTTTCACGAAACCACTTTTCTTCAACTTGAATTGGGCTAAAAATCCATCCCTGAAAATAAAAATTCTCTGAGTAGTGTGGAAATGCTGATCCTTACCCTACCTGGGGTGTCCACAGAGCATTTCCGGGAACTCTAGTTGAAGTTCTCTGGGCATGGGATTTTGACATGTTACCCAAACCAAAAGGAATGAGTGGGAAACAATCAAGACTACAGATAGAAGCACTTGCATTTGAAAGAGTTTCAAGCATGCTTGGGTACTCGTGTGATCTGAGTGACTCAGTTTTGGAATACAACTGTCGCGTGGTACACCGCGACCTCCAGGCACCCCGGAGTTTCTGAAAAAAAAATTTCTGCGATTTTCACGAAACCACTTTTCTTCAACTTGAATTGGGCTAAAAATCCATCCATGAAAATAAAAATTCTCTGAGTAGTGTGGAAATGCTGATCCTTACCATACCTGGGGTGTCCACAGAGCATTTCCGCGAACTCTAGTTGAAGTGCTCTGGGCATGGGATTTTGACATGTTACCCAAACCAAAAGGAATGAGTGGGAAACAATCAAGACAACAGATAGAAGCACTTGCATTTGAATGAGTTTCAAGCATGCTTGGGTACTCGTGTGATCTGAGTGACTCAGTTTTGGAATACAACTGTCGCGTGGTACACCGCGACCTCCAGGCACCCCGGAGTTTCTGAAAAAAAAATTTCTGCGATTTTCACGAAACCACTTTTCTTCAACTTGAATTGGGCTAAAAATCCATCCCTGAAAATAAAAATTCTCTGAGTAGTGTGGAAATGCTGATCCTTACCCTACCTGGGGTGTCCTCTGAGCATTTCCACAAACTCTAGTTGAAGTGCTCTGGGCATGGGATTTTGACATGTTACCCAAATCAAAAGGAATGAGTGGGAAACAATCAAGACAACAGATAGAAGCACTTGCATTTGAATGAGTTTCAAGCATGCTTGGGTACTCGTGTGATCTGAGTGACTCAGTTTTGGAATACAACTGTCGCGTGGTACACCGCGACCTCCAGGCACTTTCCAGGAGTTTCTGAAAAAAAATTTTCTGCGATTTTCACGAAACCACTTTTCTTCAACTTGAATTGGGCTAAAAATCCATCCCTGAAAATAAAAATTCTCTGAGTAGTGTGGAAATGCTGATCCTTACCCTATCTGGGGTGTCCACAGAGCATTTCCGCGAACTCTAGTTGAAGTGCTCTGGGCAATGGATTTTGACATGTTACCCAAACCAAAAGGAATGAGTGGGAAACAATCAAGACTACAGATAGAAGTACTTGCATTTGAAAGAGTTTCAAGCATGCTTGGGTACTCGTGTGATCTGAGTGACTCAGTTTTGGAATACAACTGTCGCGTGGTACACCGTGACCTCCAGGCATCCCGGAGTTTCTGAAAAAGAATTTTCTGCGATTTTCACGAAACCACTTGTCTTCAACTTGAATTGGGCTAAAAATCCATTCCTGAAAATAAAAATTCTCTGAGTAGTGTGGAAATGCTGATCCTTACCCTACCTGGGGTGTCCACAGAGCATTTCCGCGAACTCTAGTTCAAGTGCTCTGGGCAATGGATTTTGACATGTTACCCAAATCAAAAGGAATGAGTGGGAAACAATCAAGACAACAGATAGAAGCACTTGCATTTGAATGAGTTTCAAGCATGCTTGGGTACTCGTGTGATCTGAGTGACTCAGTTTTGGAATACAACTGTCGCGTGGTACACCGCGACCTCCAGGCACCCCGGAGTTTCTGAAAAAAAAATTTCTGCGATTTTCACGAAACCACTTTTCTTCAACTTGAATTGGGCTAAAAATCCATCCCTGAAAATAAAAATTCTCTGAGTAGTGTGGAAATGCTGATCCTTACCCTACCTGGGGTGTCCTCTGAGCATTTCCACAAACTCTAGTTGAAGTGCTCTGGGCATGGGATTTTGACATGTTACCCAAACCAAAAGGAATGAGTGGGAAACAATCAAGACTACAGATAGAAGCACTTGCATTTGAAAGAGTTTCAAGCATGCTTGGGTACTCGTGTGATCTGAGTGACTCAGTTTTGGAATACAACTGTCGCGTGGTACACCGCGACCTCCAGGCACCCCGGAGTTTCTGAAAAAAATTTTTTGCGATTTTCATGAAACCACTTTTCTTCAACTTGAATTGGGCTAAAAATCCATCCCTGAAAATAAAAATTCTCTGAGTAGTGTGGAAATGCTGATCCTTACCCTCCCTGGGGTGTCCACAGAGCATTTCCGCGAACTCTACTTGAAGTGCTCTGGGCATGGGATTTTGACATGTTACCCAAACCAAAAGGAATGAGTGGGAAACAATCAAGACAACAGATAGAAGCACTTGCATTTGAAGGAGTTTCAAGCATGCTTGGGTACTCGTGTGATCTGAGTGACTCAGTTTTGGAATACAACTGTCGCGTGGTACACCGCGACCTCCAGGCACCCCGGAGTTTCTGAAAAAAAAATTTCTGCGATTTTCACGAAACCACTTTTCTTCAACTTGAATTGGGCTAAAAATCCATCCCTGAAAATAAAAATTCTCTGAGTAGTGTGGAAATGCTGATCCTTACCCTACCTGGGGTGTCCTCTGAGCATTTCCACAAACTCTAGTTGAAGTGCTCTGGGCAATGGATTTTGACATGTTACCCAAATCAAAAGGAATGAGTGGGAAACAATCAAGACAACAGATAGAAGCACTTGCATTTGAATGAGTTTCAAGCATGCTTGGGGACTCATGTGATCTGAGTGACTCAGTTTTGGAATACAACTGTCGCGTGGTACACCGCGACCTCCAGGCACCCCGGAGTTTCTGAAAAAAAATGTTCTGCGATTTTCACGAAACCACTTTACTTCAACTTGAATTGGGCTAAAAATCCATCCCTGAAAATAAAAATTCTCTGAGTAGTGTGGAAATGCTGATCCTTACCCTACCTGGGGTGTCCACTGAGCATTTCCGCGAACTCTACTTGAAGTGCTCTGGGCATGGGATTTTGACATGTTACCCAAACCAAAAGGAATGAGTGGGAAACAATCAAGACAACAGATAGAAGCACTTGCATTTGAATGAGTTTCAAGCATGCTTGGGTACTTGTGTGATCTGAGTGACTCAGTTTTGGAATACAACTGTCGCGTGGTACACCGCGACCTCCAGGCACCCCGGAGTTTCTGAAAAAAAATTTTCTGCGATTTTCACGAAACCACTTTTCTTCAACTTGAATTGGGCTAAAAATCCATCCCTGAAAATAAAAATTCTCTGAGTAGTGTGGAAATGCTGATCCTTACCCTACCTGGGGTGTCCACTGAGCATTTCCGCAAACTCTAGTTGAAGTGCTCTGGGCAATGGATTTTGACATGTTACCCAAACCAAAAGGAATGAGTGGGAAACAATCAAGACTACAGATAGAAGCACTTGCATTTGAAAGAGTTTCAAGCATGCTTGGGTACTCGTGTGATCTGAGTGACTCAGTTTTGGAATACAACTGTCGCGTGGTACACCGCGACCTCCAGGCACCCCGGAGTTTCTGAAAAAAAGATTTCTGCGATTTTCACGAAACCACTTTTCTTCAACTTGAATTGGGCTAAAAATCCATTCCTGAAAATAAAAATTCTCAGAGTAGTGTGGAAATGCTGATCCTTACCCTACCTGGGGTGTCCACTGAGCATTTCCGCAAACACTAGTTGAAGTGCTCTGGGCAATGGATTTTGACATGTTACCCAAATCAAAAGGAATGAGTGGGAAACAATCAAGACTACAGATAGAAGCACTTGCATTTGAAAGAGTTTCAAGCATGCTTGGGTACTCGTGTGATCTGAGTGACTCAGTTTTGGAATACAACTGTCGCGTGGTACACCGCGACCTCCAGGCACCCCGGAGTTTCTGAAAAAAAAATTTATGCGATTTTCACGAAACCACTTTTCTTCAACTTGAATTGGGCTAAAAATCCATCCCTGAAAATAAAAATTCTCTGAGTAGTGTGGAAATGCTGATCCTTACCCTACCTGGGGTGTCCACAGAGCATTTCCGCGAACTCTAGTTGAAGTGCTCTGGGCATGGGATTTTGACATGTTACCCAAATCAAAAGGAATGAGTGGGAAACAATCAAGACAACAGATAGAAGCACTTGCATTTGAATGAGTTTCAAGCATGCTTGGGTACTCGTGTGATCTGAGTGACTCAGTTTTGGAATACAACTGTCGCGTGGTACACCGCGACCTCCAGGCACCCCGGAGTTTCTGAAAAAAAAATTTCTGCGATTTTCACGAAACCACTTTTCTTCAACTTGAATTGGGCTAAAAATCCATCCATGAAAATAAAAATTCTCTGAGTAGTGTGGAAATGCTGATCCTTACCCTACCTGGGGTGTCTACAGAGCATTTCCGCGAACTCTAGTTGAAGTTCTCTGGGCATGGGATTTTGACATGTTACCCAAACCAAAAGGAATGAGTGGGAAACAATCAAGACTACAGATAGAAGCACTTGCATTTGAAAGAGTTTCAAGCATGCTTGGGTACTCGTGTGATCTGAGTGACTCAGTTTTGGAATACAACTGTCGCGTGGTACACCGTGACCTCCAGGCACCCCGGAGTTTCTGAAAAAAAAATTTCTGCGATTTTCACGAAACCACTTTTCTTCAACTTGAATTGGGCTAAAAATCCATCCCTGAAAATAAAAATTCTCTGAGTAGTGTGGAAATGCTGATCCTTACCCTACCTGGGGTGTCCTCTGAGCATTTCCACAAACTCTAGTTGAAGTGCTCTGGGCATGGGATTTTGACATGTTACCCAAATCAAAAGGAATGAGTGGGAAACAATCAAGACAACAGATAGAAGCACTTGCATTTGAATGAGTTTCAAGCATGCTTGGGTACTCGTGTGATCTGAGTGACTCAGTTTTGGAATACAACTGTCGCGTGGTACACCGCGACCTCCAGGCACCCCGGAGTTTCTGAAAAAAAAATTTCTGCGATTTTCACGAAACCACTTTTCTTCAACTTGAATTGGGCTAAAAATCCATCCATGAAAATAAAAATTCTCTGAGTAGTGTGGAAATGCTGATCCTTACCCTACCTGGGGTGTCCACAGAGCATTTCCGGGAACTCTAGTTGAAGTTCTCTGGGCATGGGATTTTGACATGTTACCCAAACCAAAAGGAATGAGTGGGAAACAATCAAGACTACAGATAGAAGCACTTGCATTTGAAAGAGTTTCAAGCATGCTTGGGTACTCGTGTGATCTGAGTGACTCAGTTTTGGAATACAACTGTCGCGTGGTACACCGCGACCTCCAGGCACCCCGGAGTTTCTGAAAAAAAAATTTCTGCGATTTTCACGAAACCACTTTTCTTCAACTTGAATTGGGCTAAAAATCCATCCATGAAAATAAAAATTCTCTGAGTAGTGTGGAAATGCTGATCCTTACCATACCTGGGGTGTCCACAGAGCATTTCCGCGAACTCTAGTTGAAGTGCTCTGGGCATGGGATTTTGACATGTTACCCAAACCAAAAGGAATGAGTGGGAAACAATCAAGACAACAGATAGAAGCACTTGCATTTGAATGAGTTTCAAGCATGCTTGGGTACTCGTGTGATCTGAGTGACTCAGTTTTGGAATACAACTGTCGCGTGGTACACCGCGACCTCCAGGCACCCCGGAGTTTCTGAAAAAAAAATTTCTGCGATTTTCACGAAACCACTTTTCTTCAACTTGAATTGGGCTAAAAATCCATCCCTGAAAATAAAAATTCTCTGAGTAGTGTGGAAATGCTGATCCTTACCCTACCTGGGGTGTCCTCTGAGCATTTCCACAAACTCTAGTTGAAGTGCTCTGGGCATGGGATTTTGACATGTTACCCAAATCAAAAGGAATGAGTGGGAAACAATCAAGACAACAGATAGAAGCACTTGCATTTGAATGAGTTTCAAGCATGCTTGGGTACTCGTGTGATCTGAGTGACTCAGTTTTGGAATACAACTGTCGCGTGGTACACCGCGACCTCCAGGCACTTTCCAGGAGTTTCTGAAAAAAAATTTTCTGCGATTTTCACGAAACCACTTTTCTTCAACTTGAATTGGGCTAAAAATCCATCCCTGAAAATAAAAATTCTCTGAGTAGTGTGGAAATGCTGATCCTTACCCTATCTGGGGTGTCCACAGAGCATTTCCGCGAACTCTAGTTGAAGTGCTCTGGGCAATGGATTTTGACATGTTACCCAAACCAAAAGGAATGAGTGGGAAACAATCAAGACTACAGATAGAAGTACTTGCATTTGAAAGAGTTTCAAGCATGCTTGGGTACTCGTGTGATCTGAGTGACTCAGTTTTGGAATACAACTGTCGCGTGGTACACCGTGACCTCCAGGCATCCCGGAGTTTCTGAAAAAGAATTTTCTGCGATTTTCACGAAACCACTTGTCTTCAACTTGAATTGGGCTAAAAATCCATTCCTGAAAATAAAAATTCTCTGAGTAGTGTGGAAATGCTGATCCTTACCCTACCTGGGGTGTCCACAGAGCATTTCCGCGAACTCTAGTTCAAGTGCTCTGGGCAATGGATTTTGACATGTTACCCAAATCAAAAGGAATGAGTGGGAAACAATCAAGACAACAGATAGAAGCACTTGCATTTGAATGAGTTTCAAGCATGCTTGGGTACTCGTGTGATCTGAGTGACTCAGTTTTGGAATACAACTGTCGCGTGGTACACCGCGACCTCCAGGCACCCCGGAGTTTCTGAAAAAAAAATTTCTGCGATTTTCACGAAACCACTTTTCTTCAACTTGAATTGGGCTAAAAATCCATCCCTGAAAATAAAAATTCTCTGAGTAGTGTGGAAATGCTGATCCTTACCCTACCTGGGGTGTCCTCTGAGCATTTCCACAAACTCTAGTTGAAGTGCTCTGGGCATGGGATTTTGACATGTTACCCAAACCAAAAGGAATGAGTGGGAAACAATCAAGACTACAGATAGAAGCACTTGCATTTGAAAGAGTTTCAAGCATGCTTGGGTACTCGTGTGATCTGAGTGACTCAGTTTTGGAATACAACTGTCGCGTGGTACACCGCGACCTCCAGGCACCCCGGAGTTTCTGAAAAAAAAATTTCTGCGATTTTCACGAAACCACTTTTCTTCAATTTGAATTGGGCTAAAAATCCATCCATGAAAATAAAAATTCTCTGAGTAGTGTGGAAATGCTGATCCTTACCCTACCTGGGGTGTCCACAGAGCATTTCCGCGAACTCTAGTTGAAGTGCTCTGGGCAATGGATTTTGACATGTTACCCAAATCAAAAGGAATAAGTGGGAAAAAATCAAGACAACAGATAGAAGCACTTGCATTTGAATGAGTTTCAAGCATGCTTGGGTACTCGTGTGATCCGAGTGACTCAGTTTTGGAATACAACTGTCGCGTGGTACACCGCGACCTCCAGGCACCCCGGAGTTTCTGAAAAAAAAATTTCTGCGATTTTCACGAAACCACTTTTCTTCAACTTGAATTGGGCTAAAAATCCATCCCTGAAAATAAAAATTCTCTGAGTAGTGTGGAAATGCTGATCCTTACCCTACCTGGGGTGTCCTCTGAGCATTTCCACAAACTCTAGTTGAAGTGCTCTGGGCATGGGATTTTGACATGTTACCCAAACCAAAAGGAATGAGTGGGAAACAATCAAGACAACAGATAGAAGCACTTGCATTTGAAGGAGTTTCAAGCATGCTTGGGTACTCGTGTGATCTGAGTGACTCAGTTTTGGAATACAACTGTCGCGTGGTACACCGCGACCTCCAGGCACCCCGGAGTTTCTGAAAAAAAAATTTCTGCGATTTTCACGAAACCACTTTTCTTCAACTTGAATTGGGCTAAAAATCCATCCCTGAAAATAAAAATTCTCTGAGTAGTGTGGAAATGCTGATCCTTACCCTACCTGGGGTGTCCTCTGAGCATTTCCACAAACTCTAGTTGAAGTGCTCTGGGCATGGGATTTTGACATGTTACCCAAACCAAAAGGAATGAGTGGGAAACAATCAAGACAACAGATAGAAGCACTTGCATTTGAAGGAGTTTCAAGCATGCTTGGGTACTCGTGTGATCTGAGTGACTCAGTTTTGGAATACAACTGTCGCGTGGTACACCGCGACCTCCAGGCACCCCGGAGTTTCTGAAAAAAAAATTTCTGCGATTTTCACGAAACCACTTTTCTTCAACTTGAATTGGGCTAAAAATCCATCCCTGAAAATAAAAATTCTCTGAGTAGTGTGGAAATGCTGATCCTTACCCTACCTGGGGTGTCCTCTGAGCATTTCCACAAACTCTAGTTGAAGTGCTCTGGGCAATGGATTTTGACATGTTACCCAAATCAAAAGGAATGAGTGGGAAACAATCAAGACAACAGATAGAAGCACTTGCATTTGAATGAGTTTCAAGCATGCTTGGGGACTCATGTGATCTGAGTGACTCAGTTTTGGAATACAACTGTCGCGTGGTACACCGCGACCTCCAGGCACCCCGGAGTTTCTGAAAAAAAATGTTCTGCGATTTTCACGAAACCACTTTACTTCAACTTGAATTGGGCTAAAAATCCATCCCTGAAAATAAAAATTCTCTGAGTAGTGTGGAAATGCTGATCCTTACCCTTCCTGGGGTGTCCACTGAGCATTTCCGCGAACTCTACTTGAAGTGCTCTGGGCATGGGATTTTGACATGTTACCCAAATCAAAAGGAATGAGTGGGAAACAATCAAGACTACAGATAGAAGCACTTGCATTTGAAAGAGTTTCAAGCATGCTTGGGTACTCGTGTGATCTGAGTGACTCAGTTTTGGAATACAACTGTCGCGTGGTACACCGCGACCTCCAGGCACCCCGGAGTTTCTGAAAAAAAAATTTCTGCGATTTTCACGAAACCACTTTTCTTCAACTTGAATTGGGCTAAAAATCCATCCCTGAAAATAAAAATTATCTGAGTAGTGTGGAAATGCTGATCCTTACCCTACCTGGGGTGTCCTCTGAGCATTTCCACGAACTCTAGTTGAAGTGCTCTGGGCATGGGATTTTGACATGTTACCCAAACCAAAAGGAATGAGTGGGAAACAATCAAGACTACAGATAGAAGCACTTGCATTTGAATGAGTTTCAAGCATGCTTGGGTACTCGTGTGATCTGAGTGACTCAGTTTTGGAATACAACTGTCGCGTGGTACACCGCGACCTCCAGGCACCCCGGAGTTTCTGAAAAAAAAATTTCTGCGATTTTCACGAAACCACTTTTCTTCAACTTGAATTGGGCTAAAAATCCATCCCTGAAAATAAAAATTCTCTGAGTAGTGTGGAAATGCTGATCCTTACCCTACCTGGGGTGTCCTCTGAGCATTTCCACGAACTCTAGTTGAAGTGCTCTGGGCATGGGATTTTGACATGTTACCCAAACCAAAAGGAATGAGTGGGAAACAATCAAGACTACAGATAGAAGCACTTGCATTTGAAAGAGTTTCAAGCATGCTTGGGTACTCGTGTGATCTGAGTGACTCAGTTTTGGAATACAACTGTCGCGTGGTACACCGCGACCTCCAGGCACCCCGGAGTTTCTGAAAAAAAAATTTCTGCGATTTTCACGAAACCACTTTTCTTCAATTTGAATTGGGCTAAAAATCCATCCATGAAAATAAAAATTCTCTGAGTAGTGTGGAAATGCTGATCCTTACCCTACCTGGGGTGTCCACAGAGCATTTCCGCGAACTCTAGTTGAAGTGCTCTGGGCAATGGATTTTGACATGTTACCCAAATCAAAAGGAATAAGTGGGAAAAAATCAAGACAACAGATAGAAGCACTTGCATTTGAATGAGTTTCAAGCATGCTTGGGTACTCGTGTGATCCGAGTGACTCAGTTTTGGAATACAACTGTCGCGTGGTACACCGCGACCTCCAGGCACCCCGGAGTTTCTGAAAAAAAAATTTCTGCGATTTTCACGAAACCACTTTTCTTCAACTTGAATTGGGCTAAAAATCCATCCCTGAAAATAAAAATTCTCTGAGTAGTGTGGAAATGCTGATCCTTACCCTACCTGGGGTGTCCTCTGAGCATTTCCACAAACTCTAGTTGAAGTGCTCTGGGCATGGGATTTTGACATGTTACCCAAACCAAAAGGAATGAGTGGGAAACAATCAAGACAACAGATAGAAGCACTTGCATTTGAAGGAGTTTCAAGCATGCTTGGGTACTCGTGTGATCTGAGTGACTCAGTTTTGGAATACAACTGTCGCGTGGTACACCGCGACCTCCAGGCACCCCGGAGTTTCTGAAAAAAAAATTTCTGCGATTTTCACGAAACCACTTTTCTTCAACTTGAATTGGGCTAAAAATCCATCCCTGAAAATAAAAATTCTCTGAGTAGTGTGGAAATGCTGATCCTTACCCTACCTGGGGTGTCCTCTGAGCATTTCCACAAACTCTAGTTGAAGTGCTCTGGGCAATGGATTTTGACATGTTACCCAAATCAAAAGGAATGAGTGGGAAACAATCAAGACAACAGATAGAAGCACTTGCATTTGAATGAGTTTCAAGCATGCTTGGGGACTCATGTGATCTGAGTGACTCAGTTTTGGAATACAACTGTCGCGTGGTACACCGCGACCTCCAGGCACCCCGGAGTTTCTGAAAAAAAATGTTCTGCGATTTTCACGAAACCACTTTACTTCAACTTGAATTGGGCTAAAAATCCATCCATGAAAATAAAAATTCTCTGAGTAGTGTGGAAATGCTGATCCTTACCCTTCCTGGGGTGTCCACTGAGCATTTCCGCGAACTCTACTTGAAGTGCTCTGGGCATGGGATTTTGACATGTTACCCAAATCAAAAGGAATGAGTGGGAAACAATCAAGACTACAGATAGAAGCACTTGCATTTGAAAGAGTTTCAAGCATGCTTGGGTACTCGTGTGATCTGAGTGACTCAGTTTTGGAATACAACTGTCGCGTGGTACACCGCGACCTCCAGGCACCCCGGAGTTTCTGAAAAAAAAATTTCTGCGATTTTCACGAAACCACTTTTCTTCAACTTGAATTGGGCTAAAAATCCATCCCTGAAAATAAAAATTATCTGAGTAGTGTGGAAATGCTGATCCTTACCCTACCTGGGGTGTCCTCTGAGCATTTCCACGAACTCTAGTTGAAGTGCTCTGGGCATGGGATTTTGACATGTTACCCAAACCAAAAGGAATGAGTGGGAAACAATCAAGACTACAGATAGAAGCACTTGCATTTGAAAGAGTTTCAAGCATGCTTGGGTACTCGTGTGATCTGAGTGACTCAGTTTTGGAATACAACTGTCGCGTGGTACACCGCGACCTCCAGGCACCCCGGAGTTTCTGAAAAAAAAATTTCTGCGATTTTCACGAAACCACTTTTCTTCAATTTGAATTGGGCTAAAAATCCATCCATGAAAATAAAAATTCTCTGAGTAGTGTGGAAATGCTGATCCTTACCCTACCTGGGGTGTCCACAGAGCATTTCCGCGAACTCTAGTTGAAGTGCTCTGGGCAATGGATTTTGACATGTTACCCAAATCAAAAGGAATAAGTGGGAAAAAATCAAGACAACAGATAGAAGCACTTGCATTTGAATGAGTTTCAAGCATGCTTGGGTACTCGTGTGATCCGAGTGACTCAGTTTTGGAATACAACTGTCGCGTGGTACACCGCGACCTCCAGGCACCCCGGAGTTTCTGAAAAAAAAATTTCTGCGATTTTCACGAAACCACTTTTCTTCAACTTGAATTGGGCTAAAAATCCATCCCTGAAAATAAAAATTCTCTGAGTAGTGTGGAAATGCTGATCCTTACCCTACCTGGGGTGTCCTCTGAGCATTTCCACAAACTCTAGTTGAAGTGCTCTGGGCATGGGATTTTGACATGTTACCCAAACCAAAAGGAATGAGTGGGAAACAATCAAGACAACAGATAGAAGCACTTGCATTTGAAGGAGTTTCAAGCATGCTTGGGTACTCGTGTGATCTGAGTGACTCAGTTTTGGAATACAACTGTCGCGTGGTACACCGCGACCTCCAGGCACCCCGGAGTTTCTGAAAAAAAAATTTCTGCGATTTTCACGAAACCACTTTTCTTCAACTTGAATTGGGCTAAAAATCCATCCCTGAAAATAAAAATTCTCTGAGTAGTGTGGAAATGCTGATCCTTACCCTACCTGGGGTGTCCTCTGAGCATTTCCACAAACTCTAGTTGAAGTGCTCTGGGCAATGGATTTTGACATGTTACCCAAATCAAAAGGAATGAGTGGGAAACAATCAAGACAACAGATAGAAGCACTTGCATTTGAATGAGTTTCAAGCATGCTTGGGGACTCATGTGATCTGAGTGACTCAGTTTTGGAATACAACTGTCGCGTGGTACACCGCGACCTCCAGGCACCCCGGAGTTTCTGAAAAAAAATGTTCTGCGATTTTCACGAAACCACTTTACTTCAACTTGAATTGGGCTAAAAATCCATCCCTGAAAATAAAAATTCTCTGAGTAGTGTGGAAATGCTGATCCTTACCCTACCTGGGGTGTCCTCTGAGCATTTCCACAAACTCTAGTTGAAGTGCTCTGGGCATGGGATTTTGACATGTTACCCAAACCTAAAGGAATGAGTGGGAAACAATCAAGACAACAGATAGAAGCACTTGCATTTGAATGAGTTTCAAGCATGCTTGGGTACTTGTGTGATCTGAGTGACTCAGTTTTGGAATACAACTGTCGCGTGGTACACCGCGACCTCCAGGCACCCCGGAGTTTCTGAAAAAAAATTTTCTGCGATTTTCACGAAACCACTTTTCTTCAACTTGAATTGGGCTAAAAATCCATCCCTGAAAATAAAAATTCTCTGAGTAGTGTGGAAATGCTGATCCTTACCCTACCTGGGGTGTCCACTGAGCATTTCCGCAAACTCTAGTTGAAGTGCTCTGGGCAATGGATTTTGACATGTTACCCAAACCAAAAGGAATGAGTGGGAAACAATCAAGACTACAGATAGAAGCACTTGCATTTGAAAGAGTTTCAAGCATGCTTGGGTACTCGTGTGATCTGAGTGACTCAGTTTTGGAATACAACTGTCGCGTGGTACACCGCGACCTCCAGGCACCCCGGAGTTTCTGAAAAAAAGATTTCTGCGATTTTCACGAAACCACTTTTCTTCAACTTGAATTGGGCTAAAAATCCATCCCTGAAAATAAAAATTCTCAGAGTAGTGTGGAAATGCTGATCCTTACCCTACCTGGGGTGTCCACTGAGCATTTCCGCAAACACTAGTTGAAGTGCTCTGGGCAATGGATTTTGACATGTTACCCAAATCAAAAGGAATGAGTGGGAAACAATCAAGACTACAGATAGAAGCACTTGCATTTGAAAGAGTTTCAAGCATGCTTGGGTACTCGTGTGATCTGAGTGACTCAGTTTTGGAATACAACTGTCGCGTGGTACACCGCGACCTCCAGGCACCCCGGAGTTTCTGAAAAAAAAATTTCTGCGATTTTCACGAAACCACTTTTCTTCAACTTGAATTGGGCTAAAAATCCATCCCTGAAAATAAAAATTCTCTGAGTAGTGTGGAAATGCTGATCCTTACCCTACCTGGGGTGTCCACAGAGCATTTCCGTGAACTCTAGTTGAAGTGCTCTGGGCATGGGATTTTGACATGTTACCCAAATCAAAAGGAATGAGTGGGAAACAATCAAGACAACAGATAGAAGCACTTGCATTTGAATGAGTTTCAAGCATGCTTGGGTACTCGTGTGATCTGAGTGACTCAGTTTTGGAATACAACTGTCGCGTGGTACACCGCGACCTCCAGGCACCCCGGAGTTTCTGAAAAAAAAATTTCTGCGATTTTCACGAAACCACTTTTCTTCAACTTGAATTGGGCTAAAAATCCATTCATGAAAATAAAAATTCTCTGAGTAGTGTGGAAATGCTGATCCTTACCCTACCTGGGGTGTCTACAGAGCATTTCCGCGAACTCTAGTTGAAGTTCTCTGGGCATGGGATTTTGACATGTTACCCAAACCAAAAGGAATGAGTGGGAAACAATCAAGACTACAGATAGAAGCACTTGCATTTGAAAGAGTTTCAAGCATGCTTGGGTACTCGTGTGATCTGAGTGACTCAGTTTTGGAATACAACTGTCGCGTGGTACACCGTGACCTCCAGGCACCCCGGAGTTTCGGAAAAAAAAATTTCTGCGATTTTCACGAAACCACTTTTCTTCAACTTGAATTGGGCTAAAAATCCATCCCTGAAAATAAAAATTCTCTGAGTAGTGTGGAAATGCTGATCCTTACCCTACCTGGGGTGTCCTCTGAGCATTTCCACAAACTCTAGTTGAAGTGCTCTGGGCATGGGATTTTGACATGTTACCCAAATCAAAAGGAATGAGTGGGAAACAATCAAGACAACAGATAGAAGCACTTGCATTTGAATGAGTTTCAAGCATGCTTGGGTACTCGTGTGATCTGAGTGACTCAGTTTTGGAATACAACTGTCGCGTGGTACACCGCGACCTCCAGGCACCCCGGAGTTTCTGAAAAAAAAATTTCTGCGATTTTCACGAAACCACTTTTCTTCAACTTGAATTGGGCTAAAAATCCATCCATGAAAATAAAAATTCTCTGAGTAGTGTGGAAATGCTGATCCTTACCCTACCTGGGGTGTCCACAGAGCATTTCCGGGAACTCTAGTTGAAGTTCTCTGGGCATGGGATTTTGACATGTTACCCAAACCAAAAGGAATGAGTGGGAAACAATCAAGACTACAGATAGAAGCACTTGCATTTGAAAGAGTTTCAAGCATGCTTGGGTACTCGTGTGATCTGAGTGACTCAGTTTTGGAATACAACTGTCGCGTGGTACACCGCGACCTCCAGGCACCCCGGAGTTTCTGAAAAAAAAATTTCTGCGATTTTCACGAAACCACTTTTCTTCAACTTGAATTGGGCTAAAAATCCATCCATGAAAATAAAAATTCTCTGAGTAGTGTGGAAATGCTGATCCTTACCATACCTGGGGTGTCCACAGAGCATTTCCGCGAACTCTAGTTGAAGTGCTCTGGGCATGGGATTTTGACATGTTACCCAAACCAAAAGGAATGAGTGGGAAACAATCAAGACAACAGATAGAAGCACTTGCATTTGAATGAGTTTCAAGCATGCTTGGGTACTCGTGTGATCTGAGTGACTCAGTTTTGGAATACAACTGTCGCGTGGTACACCGTGACCTCCAGGTATCCCGGAGTTTCTGAAAAAAAATTTTCTGCGATTTTCACGAAACCACTTTTCTTCAACTTGAAATGGGCTAAAAATCCATTCCTGAAAATAAAAATTCTCTGAGTAGTGTGGAAATGCTGATCCTTACCCTACCTGGGGTGTCCACAGAGCATTTCCGCGAACTCTACTTGAAGTGCTCTGGGCATGGGATTTTGACATGTTACCCAAACCAAAAGGAATGAGTGGGAAACAATCAAGACAACAGATAGAAGCACTTGCATTTGAATGAGTTTCAAGCATGCTTGGGTACTCGTGTGATCTGAGTGACTCAGTTTTGGAATACAACTGTCGCGTGGTACACCGCGACCTCCAGGCACCCCGGAGTTTCTGAAAAAAAAATTTCTGCGATTTTCACGAAACCACTTTTCTTCAACTTGAATTGGGCTAAAAATCCATCCCTGAAAATAAAAATTCTCTGAGTAGTGTGGAAATGCTGATCCTTACCCTACCTGGGGTGTCCTCTGAGCATTTCCACAAACTCTAGTTGAAGTGCTCTGGGCATGGGATTTTGACATGTTACCCAAATCAAAAGGAATGAGTGGGAAACAATCAAGACAACAGATAGAAGCACTTGCATTTGAATGAGTTTCAAGCATGCTTGGGTACTCGTGTGATCTGAGTGACTCAGTTTTGGAATACAACTGTCGCGTGGTACACCGCGACCCCCAGGCACTTTCCAGGAGTTTCTGAAAAAAAATTTTCTGCGATTTTCACGAAACCACTTTTCTTCAACTTGAATTGGGCTAAAAATCCATCCCTGAAAATAAAAATTCTCTGAGTAGTGTGGAAATGCTGATCCTTACCCTATCTGGGGTGTCCACAGAGCATTTCCGCGAACTCTAGTTGAAGTGCTCTGGGCAATGGATTTTGACATGTTACCCAAACCAAAAGGAATGAGTGGGAAACAATCAAGACTACAGATAGAAGTACTTGCATTTGAAAGAGTTTCAAGCATGCTTGGGTACTCGTGTGATCTGAGTGACTCAGTTTTGGAATACAACTGTCGCGTGGTACACCGTGACCTCCAGGCATCCCGGAGTTTCTGAAAAAGAATTTTCTGCGATTTTCACGAAACCACTTGTCTTCAACTTGAATTGGGCTAAAAATCCATTCCTGAAAATAAAAATTCTCTGAGTAGTGTGGAAATGCTGATCCTTACCCTACCTGGGGTGTCCACAGAGCATTTCCGCGAACTCTAGTTCAAGTGCTCTGGGCAATGGATTTTGACATGTTACCCAAATCAAAAGGAATGAGTGGGAAACAATCAAGACAACAGATAGAAGCACTTGCATTTGAATGAGTTTCAAGCATGCTTGGGTACTCGTGTGATCTGAGTGACTCAGTTTTGGAATACAACTGTCGCGTGGTACACCGCGACCTCCAGGCACCCCGGAGTTTCTGAAAAAAAAATTTCTGCGATTTTCACGAAACCACTTTTCTTCAACTTGAATTGGGCTAAAAATCCATCCCTGAAAATAAAAATTCTCTGAGTAGTGTGGAAATGCTGATCCTTACCCTACCTGGGGTGTCCTCTGAGCATTTCCACAAACTCTAGTTGAAGTGCTCTGGGCATGGGATTTTGACATGTTACCCAAACCAAAAGGAATGAGTGGGAAACAATCAAGACTACAGATAGAAGCACTTGCATTTGAATGAGTTTCAAGCATGCTTGGGTACTCGTGTGATCTGAGTGACTCAGTTTTGGAATACAACTGTCGCGTGGTACACCGCGACCTCCAGGCACCCCGGAGTTTCTGAAAAAAAAATTTCTGCGATTTTCACGAAACCACTTTTCTTCAACTTGAATTGGGCTAAAAATCCATCCCTGAAAATAAAAATTCTCTGAGTAGTGTGGAAATGCTGATCCTTACCCTACCTGGGGTGTCCTCTGAGCATTTCCACGAACTCTAGTTGAAGTGCTCTGGGCATGGGATTTTGACATGTTACCCAAACCAAAAGGAATGAGTGGGAAACAATCAAGACTACAGATAGAAGCACTTGCATTTGAAAGAGTTTCAAGCATGCTTGGGTACTCGTGTGATCTGAGTGACTCAGTTTTGGAATACAACTGTCGCGTGGTACACCGCGACCTCCAGGCACCCCGGAGTTTCTGAAAAAAAAATTTCTGCGATTTTCACGAAACCACTTTTCTTCAACTTGAATTGGGCTAAAAATCCATCCATGAAAATAAAAATTCTCTGAGTAGTGTGGAAATGCTGATCCTTACCCTACCTGGGGTGTCCACAGAGCATTTCCGCGAACTCTAGTTGAAGTGCTCTGGGCAATGGATTTTGACATGTTAACCAAACCAAAAGGAATGAGTGGGAAACAATCAAGACTACAGATAGAAGCACTTGCATTTGAAAGAGTTTCAAGCATGCTTGGGTACTCGTGTGATCTGAGTGACTCAGTTTTGGAATACAACTGTCGCGTGGTACACCGTGACCTCCAGGCATCCCGGAGTTTCTGAAAAAAAAATTTCTGCGATTTTCACGAAACCACTTTTCTTCAACTTGAATTGGGCTAAAAATCCATTCCTGAAAATAAAAATTCTCTGAGTAGTGTGGAAATGCTGATCCTTACCCTACCTGGGGTGTCCACAGAGCATTTCCGCGAACTCTAGTTGAAGTGCTCTGGGCATGGGATTTTGACATGTTAACCAAACCAAAAGGAATGAGTGGGAAACAATCAAGACTACAGATAGAAGCACTTGCATTTGAAAGAGTTTCAAGCATGCTTGGGTACTCGTGTGATCTGAGTGACTCAGTTTTGGAATACAACTGTCGCGTGGTACACCGCGACCTCCAGGCACCCCGGAGTTTCTGAAAAAAAAATTTCTGCGATTTTCACGAAACCACTTTTCTTCAACTTGAATTGGGCTAAAAATCCATCCCTGAAAATAAAAATTCTCTGAGTAGTGTGGAAATGCTGATCCTTACCCTACCTGGGGTGTCCTCTGAGCAGTTCCACAAACTCTAGTTGAAGTGCTCTGGGCATGGGATTTTGACATGTTACCCAAACCAATAGGAATGAGTGGGAAACAATCAAGACTACAGATAGAAGCACTTGCATTTGAAAGAGTTTCAAGCATGCTTGGGTACTCGTGTGATCTGAGTGACTCAGTTTTGGAATACAACTGTCGCGTGGTACACCTCCAGGCACCCCGGAGTTTCTGAAAAAAAAATTTCTGCGATTTTCACGAAACCACTTTTCTTCAACTTGAATTGGGCTAAAAATCCATCCCTGAAAATAAAAATTCTCTGAGTCGTGTGGAAATGCTGATCCTTACCCTACCTGGGGTGTCCACTGAGCATTTCCGCAAACTCTAGTTGAAGTGCTCTGGGTAATGGATTTTGACATGTTACCCAAATCAAAAGGAATGAGTGGGAAACAATCAAGACAACAGATAGAAGCACTTGCATTTGAATGAGTTTCAAGCATGCTTGGGTACTCATGTGATCTGAGTGACTCAGTTTTGGAATACAACTGTCGCGTGGTACACCGCGACCTCCAGGGACCCCGGAGTTTCTGAAAAAAAATTTTCTGCGATTTTCACGAAACCACTTTTCTTCAACTTGAATTGGGCTAAAAATCCATCAATGAAAATAAAAATTCTCTGAGTAGTGTGGAAATGCTAATCCTTACCCTACCTGGGGTGTCCACTGAGCATTTCCGCAAACTCTAGTTGAAGTGCTCTGGGCATGGGATTTTGACATGTTACCCAAATCAAAAGGAATGAGTGGGAAACAATCAAGACTACAGATAGAAGCACTTGCATTTGAAAGAGTTTCAAGCATGCTTGGGTACTCGTGTGATCTGAGTGACTCAGTTTTGGAATACAACTGTCGCGTGGTACACCGCGACCTCCAGGCACCCCGGAGTTTCTGAAAAACAATTTTCTGCGATTTTCACGAAACCACTTTTCTTCAACTTGAATTGGGCTAAAAATCCATCCCTGAAAATAAAAATTCTCTGAGTAGTGTGGAAATGCTGATCCTTACCCTACCTGGGGTGTCCACAGAGCATTTCCGCGAACTCTAGTTGAAGTGCTCTGGGCATGGGATTTTGACATGTTACCCAAACCAAAAGGAATGAGTGGGAAACAATCAAGACTACAGATAGAAGCACTTGCATTTGAAAGAGTTTCAAGCATGCTTGGGTACTCGTGTGATCTGAGTGACTCAGTTTTGGAATACAACTGTCGCGTGGTACACCGCGACCTCCAGGCACCCCGGAGTTTCTGAAAAAAAAATTTCTGCGATTTTCACGAAACCACTTTTCTTCAACTTGAATTGGGCTAAAAATCCATCCCTGAAAATAAAAATTCTCTGAGTAGTGTGGAAATGCTGATCCTTACCCTACCTGGGGTGTCCTCTGAGCATTTCCACAAACTCTAGTTGAAGTGCTCTGGGCATGGGATTTTGACATGTTACCCAAACCAAAAGGAATGAGTGGGAAAGAATCAAGACTACAGATAGAAGCACTTGCATTTGAAAGAGTATCAAGCATGCTTGGGTACTCGTGTGATCTGAGTGACTCGGTTTTGGAATACAACTGTCGCGTGGTACACCGCGACCTCCAGGCACCCCGGAGTTTCTGAAAAAAAAAATTCTGCGATTTTCACGAAACCACTTTTCTTCAACTTGAATTGGGCTAAAAATCCATCCCTGAAAATAAAAATTCTCTGGGTAGTGTGGAAATGCTGATCCTTACCCTACCTGGGGTGTCCTCTGAGCATTTCCACAAACTCTAGTTGAAGTGCTCTGGGCATGGGATTTTGACATGTTACCCAAACCAAAAGGAATGAGTGGGAAACAATCAAGACAACAGATAGAAGCACTTGCATTTGAAGGAGTTTCAAGCATGCTTGGGTACTCGTGTGATCTGAGTGACTCAGTTTTGGAATACAACTGTCGCGTGGTACACCGCGACCTCCAGGCACCCCGGAGTTTCTGAAAAAAAAATTTCTGCGATTTTCACGAAACCACTTTTCTTCAACTTGAATTGGGCTAAAAATCCATCCCTGAAAATAAAAATTCTCTGAGTAGTGTGGAAATGCTGATCCTTACCCTACCTGGGGTGTCCTCTGAGCATTTCCACGAACTCTAGTTGAAGTGCTCTGGGCATGGGATTTTGACATGTTACCCAAACCAAAAGGAATGAGTGGGAAACAATCAAGACTACAGATAGAAGCACTTGCATTTGAAAGAGTTTCAAGCATGCTTGGGTACTCGTGTGATCTGAGTGACTCAGTTTTGGAATACAACTGTCGCGTGGTACACCGCGACCTCCAGGCACCCCGGAGTTTCTGAAAAAAAAATTTCTGCGATTTTCACGAAACCACTTTTCTTCAATTTGAATTGGGCTAAAAATCCATCCATGAAAATAAAAATTCTCTGAGTAGTGTGGAAATGCTGATCCTTACCCTACCTGGGGTGTCCACAGAGCATTTCCGCGAACTCTAGTTGAAGTGCTCTGGGCAATGGATTTTGACATGTTACCCAAATCAAAAGGAATAAGTGGGAAAAAATCAAGACAACAGATAGAAGCACTTGCATTTGAATGAGTTTCAAGCATGCTTGGGTACTCGTGTGATCCGAGTGACTCAGTTTTGGAATACAACTGTCGCGTGGTACACCGCGACCTCCAGGCACCCCGGAGTTTCTGAAAAAAAAATTTCTGCGATTTTCACGAAACCACTTTTCTTCAACTTGAATTGGGCTAAAAATCCATCCCTGAAAATAAAAATTCTCTGAGTAGTGTGGAAATGCTGATCCTTACCCTACCTGGGGTGTCCTCTGAGCATTTCCACAAACTCTAGTTGAAGTGCTCTGGGCAATGGATTTTGACATGTTACCCAAATCAAAAGGAATGAGTGGGAAACAATCAAGACAACAGATAGAAGCACTTGCATTTGAATGAGTTTCAAGCATGCTTGGGGACTCATGTGATCTGAGTGACTCAGTTTTGGAATACAACTGTCGCGTGGTACACCGCGACCTCCAGGCACCCCGGAGTTTCTGAAAAAAAATGTTCTGCGATTTTCACGAAACCACTTTACTTCAACTTGAATTGGGCTAAAAATCCATCCCTGAAAATAAAAATTCTCTGAGTAGTGTGGAAATGCTGATCCTTACCCTACCTGGGGTGTCCACTGAGCATTTCCGCGAACTCTACTTGAAGTGCTCTGGGCATGGGATTTTGACATGTTACCCAAATCAAAAGGAATGAGTGGGAAACAATCAAGACTACAGATAGAAGCACTTGCATTTGAAAGAGTTTCAAGCATGCTTGGGTACTCGTGTGATCTGAGTGACTCAGTTTTGGAATACAACTGTCGCGTGGTACACCGCGACCTCCAGGCACCCCGGAGTTTCTGAAAAAAAAATTTCTGCGATTTTCACGAAACCACTTTTCTTCAACTTGAATTGGGCTAAAAATCCATCCCTGAAAATAAAAATTATCTGAGTAGTGTGGAAATGCTGATCCTTACCCTACCTGGGGTGTCCTCTGAGCATTTCCACGAACTCTAGTTGAAGTGCTCTGGGCATGGGATTTTGACATGTTACCCAAACCAAAAGGAATGAGTGGGAAACAATCAAGACTACAGATAGAAGCACTTGCATTTGAAAGAGTTTCAAGCATGCTTGGGTACTCGTGTGATCTGAGTGACTCAGTTTTGGAATACAACTGTCGCGTGGTACACCGCGACCTCCAGGCACCCCGGAGTTTCTGAAAAAAAAATTTCTGCGATTTTCACGAAACCACTTTTCTTCAATTTGAATTGGGCTAAAAATCCATCCATGAAAATAAAAATTCTCTGAGTAGTGTGGAAATGCTGATCCTTACCCTACCTGGGGTGTCCACAGAGCATTTCCGCGAACTCTAGTTGAAGTGCTCTGGGCAATGGATTTTGACATGTTACCCAAATCAAAAGGAATAAGTGGGAAAAAATCAAGACAACAGATAGAAGCACTTGCATTTGAATGAGTTTCAAGCATGCTTGGGTACTCGTGTGATCCGAGTGACTCAGTTTTGGAATACAACTGTCGCGTGGTACACCGCGACCTCCAGGCACCCCGGAGTTTCTGAAAAAAAAATTTCTGCGATTTTCACGAAACCACTTTTCTTCAACTTGAATTGGGCTAAAAATCCATCCCTGAAAATAAAAATTCTCTGAGTAGTGTGGAAATGCTGATCCTTACCCTACCTGGGGTGTCCTCTGAGCATTTCCACAAACTCTAGTTGAAGTGCTCTGGGCATGGGATTTTGACATGTTACCCAAACCAAAAGGAATGAGTGGGAAACAATCAAGACAACAGATAGAAGCACTTGCATTTGAAGGAGTTTCAAGCATGCTTGGGTACTCGTGTGATCTGAGTGACTCAGTTTTGGAATACAACTGTCGCGTGGTACACCGCGACCTCCAGGCACCCCGGAGTTTCTGAAAAAAAAATTTCTGCGATTTTCACGAAACCACTTTTCTTCAACTTGAATTGGGCTAAAAATCCATCCCTGAAAATAAAAATTCTCTGAGTAGTGTGGAAATGCTGATCCTTACCCTACCTGGGGTGTCCACTGAGCATTTCCGCGAACTCTAGTTGAAGTGCTCTGGGCATGGGATTTTGACATGTTACCCAAACCAAAAGGAATGAGTGGGAAACAATCAAGACAACAGATAGAAGCACTTGCATTTGAATGAGTTTCAAGCATGCTTGGGTACTTGTGTGATCTGAGTGACTCAGTTTTGGAATACAACTGTCGCGTGGTACACCGCGACCTCCAGGCACCCCGGAGTTTCTGAAAAAAAATTTTCTGCGATTTTCACGAAACCACTTTTCTTCAACTTGAATTGGGCTAAAAATCCATCCCTGAAAATAAAAATTCTCTGAGTAGTGTGGAAATGCTGATCCTTACCCTACCTGGGGTGTCCACTGAGCATTTCCGCAAACTCTAGTTGAAGTGCTCTGGGCAATGGATTTTGACATGTTACCCAAACCAAAAGGAATGAGTGGGAAACAATCAAGACTACAGATAGAAGCACTTGCATTTGAAAGAGTTTCAAGCATGCTTGGGTACTCGTGTGATCTGAGTGACTCAGTTTTGGAATACAACTGTCGCGTGGTACACCGCGACCTCCAGGCACCCCGGAGTTTCTGAAAAAAAGATTTCTGCGATTTTCACGAAACCACTTTTCTTCAACTTGAATTGGGCTAAAAATCCATCCCTGAAAATAAAAATTCTCAGAGTAGTGTGGAAATGCTGATCCTTACCCTACCTGGGGTGTCCACTGAGCATTTCCGCAAACACTAGTTGAAGTGCTCTGGGCAATGGATTTTGACATGTTACCCAAATCAAAAGGAATGAGTGGGAAACAATCAAGACTACAGATAGAAGCACTTGCATTTGAAAGAGTTTCAAGCATGCTTGGGTACTCGTGTGATCTGAGTGACTCAGTTTTGGAATACAACTGTCGCGTGGTACACCGCGACCTCCAGGCACCCCGGAGTTTCTGAAAAAAAAATTTCTGCGATTTTCACGAAACCACTTTTCTTCAACTTGAATTGGGCTAAAAATCCATCCCTGAAAATAAAAATTCTCTGAGTAGTGTGGAAATGCTGATCCTTACCCTACCTGGGGTGTCCACAGAGCATTTCCGCGAACTCTAGTTGAAGTGCTCTGGGCATGGGATTTTGACATGTTACCCAAATCAAAAGGAATGAGTGGGAAACAATCAAGACAACAGATAGAAGCACTTGCATTTGAATGAGTTTCAAGCATGCTTGGGTACTCGTGTGATCTGAGTGACTCAGTTTTGGAATACAACTGTCGCGTGGTACACCGCGACCTCCAGGCACCCCGGAGTTTCTGAAAAAAAAATTTCTGCGATTCTCACGAAACCACTTTTCTTCAACTTGAATTGGGCTAAAAATCCATTCATGAAAATAAAAATTCTCTGAGTAGTGTGGAAATGCTGATCCTTACCCTACCTGGGGTGTCTACAGAGCATTTCCGCGAACTCTAGTTGAAGTTCTCTGGGCATGGGATTTTGACATGTTACCCAAACCAAAAGGAATGAGTGGGAAACAATCAAGACTACAGATAGAAGCACTTGCATTTGAAAGAGTTTCAAGCATGCTTGGGTACTCGTGTGATCTGAGTGACTCAGTTTTGGAATACAACTGTCGCGTGGTACACCGTGACCTCCAGGCACCCCGGAGTTTCTGAAAAAAAAATTTCTGCGATTTTCACGAAACCACTTTTCTTCAACTTGAATTGGGCTAAAAATCCATCCCTGAAAATAAAAATTCTCTGAGTAGTGTGGAAATGCTGATCCTTACCCTACCTGGGGTGTCCTCTGAGCATTTCCACAAACTCTAGTTGAAGTGCTCTGGGCATGGGATTTTGACATGTTACCCAAATCAAAAGGAATGAGTGGGAAACAATCAAGACAACAGATAGAAGCACTTGCATTTGAATGAGTTTCAAGCATGCTTGGGTACTCGTGTGATCTGAGTGACTCAGTTTTGGAATACAACTGTCGCGTGGTACACCGCGACCTCCAGGCACCCCGGAGTTTCTGAAAAAAAAATTTCTGCGATTTTCACGAAACCACTTTTCTTCAACTTGAATTGGGCTAAAAATCCATCCATGAAAATAAAAATTCTCTGAGTAGTGTGGAAATGCTGATCCTTACCCTACCTGGGGTGTCCACAGAGCATTTCCGGGAACTCTAGTTGAAGTTCTCTGGGCATGGGATTTTGACATGTTACCCAAACCAAAAGGAATGAGTGGGAAACAATCAAGACTACAGATAGAAGCACTTGCATTTGAAAGAGTTTCAAGCATGCTTGGGTACTCGTGTGATCTGAGTGACTCAGTTTTGGAATACAACTGTCGCGTGGTACACCGCGACCTCCAGGCACCCCGGAGTTTCTGAAAAAAAAATTTCTGCGATTTTCACGAAACCACTTTTCTTCAACTTGAATTGGGCTAAAAATCCATCCATGAAAATAAAAATTCTCTGAGTAGTGTGGAAATGCTGATCCTTACCATACCTGGGGTGTCCACAGAGCATTTCCGCGAACTCTAGTTGAAGTGCTCTGGGCATGGGATTTTGACATGTTACCCAAACCAAAAGGAATGAGTGGGAAACAATCAAGACAACAGATAGAAGCACTTGCATTTGAATGAGTTTCAAGCATGCTTGGGTACTCGTGTGATCTGAGTGACTCAGTTTTGGAATACAACTGTCGCGTGGTACACCGTGACCTCCAGGTATCCCGGAGTTTCTGAAAAAAAATTTTCTGCGATTTTCACGAAACCACTTTTCTTCAACTTGAAATGGGCTAAAAATCCATTCCTGAAAATAAAAATTCTCTGAGTAGTGTGGAAATGCTGATCCTTACCCTACCTGGGGTGTCCACAGAGCATTTCCGCGAACTCTAGTTGAAGTGCTCTGGGCATGGGATTTTGACATGTTACCCAAACCAAAAGGAATGAGTGGGAAACAATCAAGACAACAGATAGAAGCACTTGCATTTGAATGAGTTTCAAGCATGCTTGGGTACTCGTGTGATCTGAGTGACTCAGTTTTGGAATACAACTGTCGTGTGGTACACCGCGACCTCCAGGCACCCCGGAGTTTCTGAAAAAAAAATTTCTGCGATTTTCACGAAACCACTTTTCTTCAACTTGAATTGGGCTAAAAATCCATCCCTGAAAATAAAAATTCTCTGAGTAGTGTGGAAATGCTGATCCTTACCCTACCTGGGGTGTCCTCTGAGCATTTCCACAAACTCTAGTTGAAGTGCTCTGGGCATGGGATTTTGACATGTTACCCAAATCAAAAGGAATGAGTGGGAAACAATCAAGACAACAGATAGAAGCACTTGCATTTGAATGAGTTTCAAGCATGCTTGGGTACTCGTGTGATCTGAGTGACTCAGTTTTGGAATACAACTGTCGCGTGGTACACCGCGACCCCCAGGCACTTTCCAGGAGTTTCTGAAAAAAAATTTTCTGCGATTTTCACGAAACCACTTTTCTTCAACTTGAATTGGGCTAAAAATCCATCCCTGAAAATAAAAATTCTCTGAGTAGTGTGGAAATGCTGATCCTTACCCTATCTGGGGTGTCCACAGAGCATTTCCGCGAACTCTAGTTGAAGTGCTCTGGGCAATGGATTTTGACATGTTACCCAAACCAAAAGGAATGAGTGGGAAACAATCAAGACTACAGATAGAAGTACTTGCATTTGAAAGAGTTTCAAGCATGCTTGGGTACTCGTGTGATCTGAGTGACTCAGTTTTGGAATACAACTGTCGCGTGGTACACCGTGACCTCCAGGCATCCCGGAGTTTCTGAAAAAGAATTTTCTGCGATTTTCACGAAACCACTTGTCTTCAACTTGAATTGGGCTAAAAATCCATTCCTGAAAATAAAAATTCTCTGAGTAGTGTGGAAATGCTGATCCTTACCCTACCTGGGGTGTCCACAGAGCATTTCCGCGAACTCTAGTTCAAGTGCTCTGGGCAATGGATTTTGACATGTTACCCAAATCAAAAGGAATGAGTGGGAAACAATCAAGACAACAGATAGAAGCACTTGCATTTGAATGAGTTTCAAGCATGCTTGGGTACTCGTGTGATCTGAGTGACTCAGTTTTGGAATACAACTGTCGCGTGGTACACCGCGACCTCCAGGCACCCCGGAGTTTCTGAAAAAAAAATTTCTGCGATTTTCACGAAACCACTTTTCTTCAACTTGAATTGGGCTAAAAATCCATCCCTGAAAATAAAAATTCTCTGAGTAGTGTGGAAATGCTGATCCTTACCCTACCTGGGGTGTCCTCTGAGCATTTCCACAAACTCTAGTTGAAGTGCTCTGGGCATGGGATTTTGACATGTTACCCAAACCAAAAGGAATGAGTGGGAAACAATCAAGACTACAGATAGAAGCACTTGCATTTGAATGAGTTTCAAGCATGCTTGGGTACTCGTGTGATCTGAGTGACTCAGTTTTGGAATACAACTGTCGCGTGGTACACCGCGACCTCCAGGCACCCCGGAGTTTCTGAAAAAAAAATTTCTGCGATTTTCACGAAACCACTTTTCTTCAACTTGAATTGGGCTAAAAATCCATCCCTGAAAATAAAAATTCTCTGAGTAGTGTGGAAATGCTGATCCTTACCCTACCTGGGGTGTCCTCTGAGCATTTCCACGAACTCTAGTTGAAGTGCTCTGGGCATGGGATTTTGACATGTTACCCAAACCAAAAGGAATGAGTGGGAAACAATCAAGACTACAGATAGAAGCACTTGCATTTGAAAGAGTTTCAAGCATGCTTGGGTACTCGTGTGATCTGAGTGACTCAGTTTTGGAATACAACTGTCGCGTGGTACACCGCGACCTCCAGGCACCCCGGAGTTTCTGAAAAAAAAATTTCTGCGATTTTCACGAAACCACTTTTCTTCAACTTGAATTGGGCTAAAAATCCATCCATGAAAATAAAAATTCTCTGAGTAGTGTGGAAATGCTGATCCTTACCCTACCTGGGGTGTCCACAGAGCATTTCCGCGAACTCTAGTTGAAGTGCTCTGGGCAATGGATTTTGACATGTTACCCAAATCAAAAGGAATAAGTGGGAAAAAATCAAGACAACAGATAGAAGCACTTGCATTTGAATGAGTTTCAAGCATGCTTGGGTACTCGTGTGATCCGAGTGACTCAGTTTTGGAATACAACTGTCGCGTGGTACACCGCGACCTCCAGGCACCCCGGAGTTTCTGAAAAAAAAATTTCTGCGATTTTCACGAAACCACTTTTCTTCAACTTGAATTGGGCTAAAAATCCATCCATGAAAATAAAAATTCTCTGAGTAGTGTGGAAATGCTGATCCTTACCCTACCTGGGGTGTCCACAGAGCATTTCCGCGAACTCTAGTTGAAGTGCTCTGGGCAATGGATTTTGACATGTTACCCAAATCAAAAGGAATAAGTGGGAAAAAATCAAGACAACAGATAGAAGCACTTGCATTTGAATGAGTTTCAAGCATGCTTGGGTACTCGTGTGATCCGAGTGACTCAGTTTTGGAATACAACTGTCGCGTGGTACACCGCGACCTCCAGGCACCCCGGAGTTTCTGAAAAAAAAATTTCTGCGATTTTCACGAAACCACTTTTCTTCAACTTGAATTGGGCTAAAAATCCATCCCTGAAAATAAAAATTCTCTGAGTAGTGTGGAAATGCTGATCCTTACCCTACCTGGGGTGTCCTCTGAGCATTTCCACAAACTCTAGTTGAAGTGCTCTGGGCATGGGATTTTGACATGTTACCCAAACCAAAAGGAATGAGTGGGAAACAATCAAGACTACAGATAGAAGCACTTGCATTTGAATGAGTTTCAAGCATGCTTGGGTACTCGTGTGATCTGAGTGACTCAGTTTTGGAATACAACTGTCGCGTGGTACACCGCGACCTCCAGGCACCCCGGAGTTTCTGAAAAAAAAATTTCTGCGATTTTCACGAAACCACTTTTCTTCAACTTGAATTGGGCTAAAAATCTATCCCTGAAAATAAAAATTCTCTGAGTAGTGTGGAAATGCTGATCCTTACCCTACCTGGGGTGTCCTCTGAGCATTTCCACGAACTCTAGTTGAAGTGCTCTGGGCATGGGATTTTGACATGTTACCCAAACCAAAAGAAATGAGTGGGAAACAATCAAGACTACAGATAGAAGCACTTGCATTTGAAAGAGTTTCAAGCATGCTTGGGTACTCGTGTGATCTGAGTGACTCAGTTTTGGAATACAACTGTCGCGTGGTACACCGTGACCTCCAGGCATCCCGGAGTTTCTGAAAAAGAATTTTCTGCGATTTTCACGAAACCACTTGTCTTCAACTTGAATTGGGCTAAAAATCCATTCCTGAAAATAAAAATTCTCTGAGTAGTGTGGAAATGCTGATCCTTACCCTACCTGGGGTGTCCACAGAGCATTTCCGCGAACTCTAGTTCAAGTGCTCTGGGCAATGGATTTTGACATGTTACCCAAATCAAAAGGAATGAGTGGGAAACAATCAAGACAACAGATAGAAGCACTTGCATTTGAATGAGTTTCAAGCATGCTTGGGTACTCGTGTGATCTGAGTGACTCAGTTTTGGAATACAACTGTCGCGTGGTACACCGCGACCTCCAGGCACCCTGGAGTTTCTGAAAAAAAAATTTCTGCGATTTTCACGAAACCACTTTTCTTCAACTTGAATTGGGCTAAAAATCCATCCCTGAAAATAAAAATTCTCTGAGTAGTGTGGAAATGCTGATCCTTACCCTACCTGGGGTGTCCTCTGAGCATTTCCACAAACTCTAGTTGAAGTGCTCTGGGCATGGGATTTTGACATGTTACCCAAACCAAAAGGAATGAGTGGGAAACAATCAAGACTACAGATAGAAGCACTTGCATTTGAATGAGTTTCAAGCATGCTTGGGTACTCGTGTGATCTGAGTGACTCAGTTTTGGAATACAACTGTCGCGTGGTACACCGCGACCTCCAGGCACCCCGGAGTTTCTGAAAAAAAATTTCTGCGATTTTCACGAAACCACTTTTCTTCAACTTGAATTGGGCTAAAAATCCATCCCTGAAAATAAAAATTCTCTGAGTAGTGTGGAAATGCTGATCCTTACCCTACCTGGGGTGTCCTCTGAGCATTTCCACGAACTCTAGTTGAAGTGCTCTGGGCATGGGATTTTGACATGTTACCCAAACCAAAAGGAATGAGTGGGAAACAATCAAGACTACAGATAGAAGCACTTGCATTTGAAAGAGTTTCAAGCATGCTTGGGTACTCGTGTGATCTGAGTGACTCAGTTTTGGAATACAACTGTCGCGTGGTACACCGCGACCTCCAGGCACCCCGGAGTTTCTGAAAAAAAAATTTCTGCGATTTTCACGAAACCACTTTTCTTCAACTTGAATTGGGCTAAAAATCCATCCATGAAAATAAAAATTCTCTGAGTAGTGTGGAAATGCTGATCCTTACCCTACCTGGGGTGTCCACAGAGCATTTCCGCGAACTCTAGTTGAAGTGCTCTGGGCAATGGATTTTGACATGTTACCCAAATCAAAAGGAATAAGTGGGAAAAAATCAAGACAACAGATAGAAGCACTTGCATTTGAATGAGTTTCAAGCATGCTTGGGTACTCGTGTGATCCGAGTGACTCAGTTTTGGAATACAACTGTCGCGTGGTACACCGCGACCTCCAGGCACCCCGGAGTTTCTGAAAAAAAAATTTCTGCGATTTTCACGAAACCACTTTTCTTCAACTTGAATTGGGCTAAAAATCCATCCATGAAAATAAAAATTCTCTGAGTAGTGTGGAAATGCTGATCCTTACCCTACCTGGGGTGTCCACAGAGCATTTCCGCGAACTCTAGTTGAAGTGCTCTGGGCAATGGATTTTGACATGTTACCCAAATCAAAAGGAATAAGTGGGAAAAAATCAAGACAACAGATAGAAGCACTTGCATTTGAATGAGTTTCAAGCATGCTTGGGTACTCGTGTGATCCGAGTGACTCAGTTTTGGAATACAACTGTCGCGTGGTACACCGCGACCTCCAGGCACCCCGGAGTTTCTGAAAAAAAAATTTCTGCGATTTTCACGAAACCACTTTTCTTCAACTTGAATTGGGCTAAAAATCCATCCCTGAAAATAAAAATTCTCTGAGTAGTGTGGAAATGCTGATCCTTACCCTACCTGGGGTGTCCTCTGAGCATTTCCACAAACTCTAGTTGAAGTGCTCTGGGCATGGGATTTTGACATGTTACCCAAACCAAAAGGAATGAGTGGGAAACAATCAAGACTACAGATAGAAGCACTTGCATTTGAATGAGTTTCAAGCATGCTTGGGTACTCGTGTGATCTGAGTGACTCAGTTTTGGAATACAACTGTCGCGTGGTACACCGCGACCTCCAGGCACCCCGGAGTTTCTGAAAAAAAAATTTCTGCGATTTTCACGAAACCACTTTTCTTCAACTTGAATTGGGCTAAAAATCTATCCCTGAAAATAAAAATTCTCTGAGTAGTGTGGAAATGCTGATCCTTACCCTACCTGGGGTGTCCTCTGAGCATTTCCACGAACTCTAGTTGAAGTGCTCTGGGCATGGGATTTTGACATGTTACCCAAACCAAAAGAAATGAGTGGGAAACAATCAAGACTACAGATAGAAGCACTTGCATTTGAAAGAGTTTCAAGCATGCTTGGGTACTCGTGTGATCTGAGTGACTCAGTTTTGGAATACAACTGTCGCGTGGTACACCGCGACCTCCAGGGACCCCGGAGTTTCTGAAAAAAAATTTTCTGCGATTTTCACGAAACCACTTTTCTTCAACTTGAATTGGGCTAAAAATCCATCCCTGAAAATAAAAATTCTCTGAGTAGTGTGGAAATGCTGATCCTTACCCTACCTGGGGTGTCCACAGAGCATTTCCGCGAACTCTAGTTGAAGTGCTCTGGGCAATGGATTTTGACATGTTACCCAAACCAAAAGGAATGAGTGGGAAACAATCAAGACTACAGATAGAAGCACTTGCATTTGAAAGAGTTTCAAGCATGCTTGGGTACTCGTGTGATCTGAGTGACTCAGTTTTGGAATACAACTGTCGCGTGGTACACCGTGACCTCCAGGCATCCCGGAGTTTCTGAAAAAAATTTTTCTGCGATTTTCACGAAACCACTTGTCTTCAACTTGAATTGGGCTAAAAATCCATTCCTGAAAATAAAAATTCTCTGAGTAGTGTGGAAATGCTGATCCTTACCCTACCTGGGGTGTCCACAGAGCATTTCCGCGAACTCTAGTTCAAGTGCTCTGGGCAATGGATTTTGACATGTTACCCAAATCAAAAGGAATGAGTGGGAAACAATCAAGACAACAGATAGAAGCACTTGCATTTGAATGAGTTTCAAGCATGCTTGGGTACTCGTGTGATCTGAGTGACTCAGTTTTGGAATACAACTGTCGCGTGGTACACCGCGACCTCCAGGCACCCCGGAGTTTCTGAAAAAAAAATTTCTGCGATTTTCACGAAACCACTTTTCTTCAACTTGAATTGGGCTAAAAATCCATCCCTGAAAATAAAAATTCTCTGAGTAGTGTGGAAATGCTGATCCTTACCCTACCTGGGGTGTCCTCTGAGCATTTCCACAAACTCTAGTTGAAGTGCTCTGGGCATGGGATTTTGACATGTTACCCAAATCAAAAGGAATGAGTGGGAAACAATCAAGACAACAGATAGAAGCACTTGCATTTGAATGAGTTTCAAGCATGCTTGGGTACTCGTGTGATCTGAGTGACTCAGTTTTGGAATACAACTGTCGCGTGGTACACCGTGACCTCCAGGCATCCCGGAGTTTCTGAAAAAAAATTTTTTGCGATTTTCACGAAACCACTTTTCTTCAACTTGAATTGGGCTAAAAATCCATCCATGAAAATAAAAATTCTCTGAGTAGTGTGGAAATGCTGATCCTTACCCTACCTGGGGTGTCCACAGAGCATTTCCGCGAACTCTAGTTGAAGTGCTCTGGGCAATGGATTTTGACATGTTACCCAAACCAAAAGGAATGATTGGGAAACAATCAAGACTAGAGATAGAAGCACTTGCATTTGAAAGAGTTTCAAGCATGCTTGGGTACTCGTGTGATCTGAGTGACTCAGTTTTGGAATACAACTGTCGCGTGGTACACCGTGACCTCCAGGCATCCCGGAGTTTCTGAAAAAAAAATTTCTGCGATTTTCACGAAACCACTTTTCTTCAACTTGAATTGGGCTAAAAATCCATCCCTGAAAATAAAAATTCTCTGAGTAGTGTGGAAATGCTGATCCTTACCCTACCTGGGGTGTCCACTGAGCATTTCCGCAAACTCTAGTTGAAGTGCTCTGGGCAATGGATTTTGACATGTTACCCAAACCAAAAGGAATGAGTGGGAAACAATCAAGACTACAGATAGAAGCACTTGCATTTGAAAGAGTTTCAAGCATGCTTGGGTACTCGTGTGATCTGAGTGACTCAGTTTTGGAATACAACTGTCGCGTGGTACACCGCGACCTCCAAGCACCCCGGAGTTTCTGAAAAAAAATTTTCTGCGATTTTCACGAAACCACTTTTCTTCAACTTGAATTGGGCTAAAAATCCATCCCTGAAAATAAAAATTCTCTGAGTAGTGTGGAAATGCTGATCCTTACCCTACCTGGGGTGTCCACAGAGCATTTCCGCGAACTCTAGTTGAAGTGCTCTGGTCATGGGATTTTGACATGTTACCCAAACCAAAAGGAATGAGTGGGAAACAATCAAGACTAGAGATAGAAGCACTTGCATTTGAAAGAGTTTCAAGCATGCTTGGGTACTCGTGTGATCTGAGTGACTCAGTTTTGGAATACAACTGTCGCGTGGTACACCGTGACCTCCAGGCATCCCGGAGTTTCTGAAAAAAAATTTTCTGCGATTTTCACGAAACCACTTTTCTTCAACTTGAATTGGGCTAAAAATCCATCCCTGAAAATAAAAATTCTCTGTGTAGTGTGGAAATGCTGATCCTTACCCTACCTGGGTGTCCACAGAGCATTTCCGCGAACTCTAGTTGAAGTGCTCTGGGCAATGGATTTTGACATGTTACCCAAATCAAAAGGAATGACTGGGAAACAATCAAGACAACAGATAGAAGCACTTGCATTTGAATGAGTTTCAAGCATGCTTGGGTACTCGTTTGATCTGAGTGACTCAGTTTTGGAATACAACTGTCGCGTGGTACACCGCGACCTCCAGGCACCCCGGAGTTTCTGAAAAAAAATTTTCTGCGATTTTCACGAAACCACTTTTCTTCAACTTGAATTGGGCTAAAAATCCATCCCTGAAAATAAAAATTCTCTGAGTAGTGTGGAAATGCTGATCCTTACCCTACCTGGGGTGTCCACTGAGCATTTCCGCAAACTCTAGTTGAAGTGCTCTGGGTAATGGATTTTGACATGTTACCCAAATCAAAAGGAATGAGTGGGAAACAATCAAGACAACAGATAGAAGCACTTGCATTTGAATGAGTTTCAAGCATGCTTGGGTACTCATGTGATCTGAGTGACTCAGTTTTGGAATACAACTGTCGCGTGGTACACCGCGACCTCCAGGGACCCCGGAGTTTCTGAAAAAAAATTTTCTGCGATTTTCACGAAACCACTTTTCTTCAACTTGAATTGGGCTAAAAATCCATAACTGAAAATAAAAATTCTCTGAGTAGTGTGGAAATGCTGATCCTTACCCTACCTGGGGTGTCCACTGAGCATTTCCGCAAACTCTAGTTGAAGTGCTCTGGGCATGGGATTTTGACATGTTACCCAAATCAAAAGGAATGAGTGGAAAACAATCAAGACTACAGATAGAAGCACTTGCATTTGAAAGAGTTTCAAGCATGCTTGGGTACTCGTGTGATCTGAGTGACTCAGTTTTGGAATACAACTGTCGCGTGGTACACCGCGACCTCCAGGCACCCCGGAGTTTCTGAAAAAAAAAATTCTGCGATTTTCACGAAACCACTTTTCTTCAACTTGAATTGGGCTAAAAATCCATCCCTGAAAATAAAAATTCTCTGAGTAGTGTGGAAATGCTGATCCTTACCCTACCTGGGGTGTCCACAGAGCATTTCCGCGAACTCTAGTTGAAGTGCTCTGGGCATGGGATTTTGACATGTTACCCAAACCAAAAGGAATGAGTGGGAAACAATCAAGACAACAGATAGAAGCACTTGCATTTGAAAGAGTTTCAAGCATGCTTGGGTACTCGTTTGATCTGAGTGACTCAGTTTTGGAATACAACTGTCGCGTGGTACACCGCGACCTCCAGGCACCCCGGAGTTTCTGAAAAAAAATTTTCTGCGATTTTCACGAAACCACTTTTCTTCAACTTGAATTGGGCTAAAAATCCATCCCTGAAAATAAAAATTCTCTGAGTAGTGTGGAAATGCTGATCCTTACCCTACCTGGGGTGTCCACTGAGCATTTCCGCAAACTCTAGTTGAAGTGCTCTGGGTAATGGATTTTGACATGTTACCCAAATCAAAAGGAATGAGTGGGAAACAATCAAGACAACAGATAGAAGCACTTGCATTTGAATGAGTTTCAAGCATGCTTGGGTACTCATGTGATCTGAGTGACTCAGTTTTGGAATACAACTGTCGCGTGGTACACCGCGACCTCCAGGGACCCCGGAGTTTCTGAAAAAAAATTTTCTGCGATTTTCACGAAACCACTTTTCTTCAACTTGAATTGGGCTAAAAATCCATCAATGAAAATAAAAATTCTCTGAGTAGTGTGGAAATGCTGATCCTTACCCTACCTGGGGTGTCCACTGAGCATTTCCGCAAACTCTAGTTGAAGTGCTCTGGGCATGGGATTTTGACATGTTACCCAAATCAAAAGGAATGAGTGGAAAACAATCAAGACTACAGATAGAAGCACTTGCATTTGAAAGAGTTTCAAGCATGCTTGGGTACTCGTGTGATCTGAGTGACTCAGTTTTGGAATACAACTGTCGCGTGGTACACCGCGACCTCCAGGCACCCCGGAGTTTCTGAAAAAAAAAATTCTGCGATTTTCACGAAACCACTTTTCTTCAACTTGAATTGGGCTAAAAATCCATCCCTGAAAATAAAAATTCTCTGAGTAGTGTGGAAATGCTGATCCTTACCCTACCTGGGGTGTCCACAGAGCATTTCCGCGAACTCTAGTTGAAGTGCTCTGGGCATGGGATTTTGACATGTTACCCAAACCAAAAGGAATGAGTGGGAAACAATCAAGACAACAGATAGAAGCACTTGCATTTGAAAGAGTTTCAAGCATGCTTGGGTACTCGTGTGATCTGAGTGACTCAGTTTTGGAATACAACTGTCGCGTGGTACACCGTGACCTCCAGGCACCCCGGAGTTTCTGAAAAAAAATTTTCTGCGATTTTCACGAAACCACTTTTCTTCAACTTGAATTGGGCTAAAAATCCATCCCTGAAAATAAAAATTCTCTGAGTAGTGTGGAAATGCTGATCCTTACCCTACCTGGGGTGTCCACAGAGCATTTCCGCGAACTCTAGTTGAAGTGCTCTGGGCATGGGATTTTGACATGTTACCCAAACCAAAAGGAATGAGTGGGAAACAATCAAAACTACAGATAGAAGCACTTGCATTTGAAAGAGTTTCAAGCATGCTTGGGTACTCGTGTGATCTGAGTGACTCAGTTTTGGAATACAACTGTCGCGTGGTACACCGTGACCTCCAGGCATCCCGGAGTTTCTGAAAAAAAAATTTCTGCGATTTTCACGAAACCACTTTTCTTCAACTTGAATTGGGCTAAAAATCCATTCCTGAAAATAAAAATTCTCTGAGTAGTGTGGAAATGCTGATCCTTACCCTACCTGGGGTGTCCACAGAGCATTTCCGCGAACTCTAGTTGAAGTGCTCTGGGTAATGGATTTTGACATGTTACCCAAATCAAAAGGAATGAGTGGGAAACAATCAAGACAACAGATAGAAGCACTTGCATTTGATTGAGTTTCAAGCATGCTTGGGTACTCGTGTGATCTGAGTGACTCAGTTTTGGAATACAACTGTCGCGTGGTACACCGCGACCTCCAGGCACCCCGGAGTTTCTGAAAAAAAAATTTCTGCGATTTTCACGAAACCACTTTTCTTCAACTTGAATTGGGCTAAAAATCCATCCCTGAAAATAAAAATTCTCTGAGTAGTGTGGAAATGCTGATCCTTACCCTACCTGGGGTGTCCTCTGAGCATTTCCACAAACTCTAGTTGAAGTGCTCTGGGCATGGGATTTTGACATGTTACCCAAACCAAAAGGAATGAGTGGGAAACAATCAAGACTAGAGATAGAAGCACTTGCATTTGAAAGAGTTTCAAGCATGCTTGGGTACTCGTGTGATCTGAGTGACTCAGTTTTGGAATACAACTGTCGCGTGGTACACCGTGACCTCCAGGCATCCCGGAGTTTCTGAAAAAAAATTTTCTGCGATTTTCACGAAACCACTTTTCTTCAACTTGAATTGGGCTAAAAATCCATCCCTGAAAATAAAAATTCTCTGAGTAGTGTGGAAATGCTGATCCTTACCCTACCTGGGGTGTCCACAGAGCATTTCCGCGAACTCTAGTTGAAGTGCTCTGGGCAATGGATTTTGACATGTTACCCAAATCAAAAGGAATGAATGGGAAACAATCAAGACAACAGATAGAAGCACTTGCATTTGAATGAGTTTCAAGCATGCTTGGGTACTCGTGTGATCTGAGTGACTCAGTTTTGGAATACAACTGTCGCGTGGTACACCGCGACCTCCAGGCACCCCGGAGTTTCTGAAAAAAAATGTTCTGCGATTTTCACGAAACCACTTTTCTTCAACTTGAATTGGGCTAACAATCCATCCCTGAAAATAAAAATTCTCTGAGTAGTGTGGAAATGCTGATCCTTACCCTCCCTGGGGTGTCCACAGAGCATTTCCGCGAACTCTACTTGAAGTGCTCTGGGCATGGGATTTTGACATGTTACCCAAACCAAAAGGAATGAGTGGGAAACAATCAAGACTTCAGATAGAAGCACTTGCATTTGAAAGAGTTTCAAGCATGCTTGGGTACTCGTGTGATCTGAGTGACTCAGTTTTGGAATACAACTGTCGCGTGGTACACCGTGACCTCCAGGCATCCCGGAGTTTCTGAAAAAAAAATTTCTGCGATTTTCACGAAACCACTTTTCTTCAACTTGAATTGGGCTAAAAATCCATTCCTGAAAATAAAAATTCTCTGAGTAGTGTGGAAATGCTGATCCTTACCCTACCTGGGGTGTCCACAGAGCATTTCCGCGAACTCTAGTTGAAGTGCTCTGGGCATGGGATTTTGACATGTTAACCAAACCAAAAGGAATGAGTGGGAAACAATCAAGACTACAGATAGAAGCACTTGCATTTGAAAGAGTTTCAAGCATGCTTGGGTACTCGTGTGATCTGAGTGACTCAGTTTTGGAATACAACTGTCGCGTGGTACACCGCGACCTCCAGGCACCCCGGAGTTTCTGAAAAAAAAATTTCTGCGATTTTCACGAAACCACTTTTCTTCAACTTGAATTGGGCTAAAAATCCATCCCTGAAAATAAAAATTCTCTGAGTAGTGTGGAAATGCTGATCCTTACCCTACCTGGGGTGTCCTCTGAGCAGTTCCACAAACTCTAGTTGAAGTGCTCTGGGCATGGGATTTTGACATGTTACCCAAACCAATAGGAATGAGTGGGAAACAATCAAGACTACAGATAGAAGCACTTGCATTTGAAAGAGTTTCAAGCATGCTTGGGTACTCGTGTGATCTGAGTGACTCAGTTTTGGAATACAACTGTCGCGTGGTACACCTCCAGGCACCCCGGAGTTTCTGAAAAAAAAATTTCTGCGATTTTCACGAAACCACTTTTCTTCAACTTGAATTGGGCTAAAAATCCATCCCTGAAAATAAAAATTCTCTGAGTAGTGTGGAAATGCTGATCCTTACCCTACCTGGGGTGTCCACTGAGCATTTCCGCAAACTCTAGTTGAAGTGCTCTGGGCATGGGATTTTGACATGTTACCCAAATCAAAAGGAATGAGTGGGAAACAATCAAGACTACAGATAGAAGCACTTGCATTTGAAAGAGTTTCAAGCATGCTTGGGTACTCGTGTGATCTGAGTGACTCAGTTTTGGAATACAACTGTCGCGTGGTACACCGCGACCTCCAGGCACCCCGGAGTTTCTGAAAAACAATTTTCTGCGATTTTCACGAAACCACTTTTCTTCAACTTGAATTGGGCTAAAAATCCATCCCTGAAAATAAAAATTCTCTGAGTAGTGTGGAAATGCTGATCCTTACCCTACCTGGGGTGTCCACAGAGCATTTCCGCGAACTCTAGTTGAAGTGCTCTGGGCATGGGATTTTGACATGTTACCCAAACCAAAAGGAATGAGTGGGAAACAATCAAGACTACAGATAGAAGCACTTGCATTTGAAAGAGTTTCAAGCATGCTTGGGTACTCGTGTGATCTGAGTGACTCAGTTTTGGAATACAACTGTCGCGTGGTACACCGTGACCTCCAGGCATCCCGGAGTTTCTGAAAAAAAATTTTCTGCGATTTTCACGAAACCACTTTTCTTCAACTTGAATTGGGCTAAAAATCCATCCCTGAAAATAAAAATTCTCTGAGTAGTGTGGAAATGCTGTCCTTACCCTCCCTGGGGTGTCAACAGAGCATTTCCGCGAACTCTACTTGAAGTGCTCTGGGCATGGGATTTTGACATGTTACCCAAACCAAAAGGAATTAGTGGGAAACAATCAAGACAACAGATAGAAGCACTTGCATTTGAAGGAGTTTCAAGCATGCTTGGGTACTCGTGTGATCTGAGTGACTCAGTTTTGGAATACAACTGTCGCGTGGTACACCGCGACCTCCAGGCACCCCGGAGTTTCTGAAAAAAAAATTTCTGCGATTTTCACGAAACCACTTTTCTTCAACTTGAATTGGGCTAAAAATCCATCCCTGAAAATAAAAATTCTCTGAGTAGTGTGGAAATGCTGATCCTTACCCTACCTGGGGTGTCCTCTGAGCATTTCCACAAACTCTAGTTGAAGTGCTCTGGGCATGGGATTTTGACATGTTACCCAAACCAAAAGGAATGAGTGGGAAAGAATCAAGACTACAGATAGAAGCACTTGCATTTGAAAGAGTATCAAGCATGCTTGGGTACTCGTGTGATCTGAGTGACTCGGTTTTGGAATACAACTGTCGCGTGGTACACCGCGACCTCCAGGCACCCCGGAGTTTCTGAAAAAAAAAATTCTGCGATTTTCACGAAACCACTTTTCTTCAACTTGAATTGGGCTAAAAATCCATCCCTGAAAATAAAAATTCTCTGGGTAGTGTGGAAATGCTGATCCTTACCCTACCTGGGGTGTCCTCTGAGCATTTCCACAAACTCTAGTTGAAGTGCTCTGGGCATGGGATTTTGACATGTTACCCAAACCAAAAGGAATGAGTGGGAAACAATCAAGACAACAGATAGAAGCACTTGCATTTGAAGGAGTTTCAAGCATGCTTGGGTACTCGTGTGATCTGAGTGACTCAGTTTTGGAATACAACTGTCGCGTGGTACACCGCGACCTAAAGGCACCCCGGAGTTTCTGAAAAAAAAATTTCTGCGATTTTCACGAAACCACTTTTCTTCAACTTGAATTGGGCTAAAAATCCATCCCTGAAAATAAAAATTCTCTGAGTAGTGTGGAAATGCTGATCCTTACCCTACCTGGGGTGTCCACAGAGCATTTCCGCAAACTCTAGTTGAAGTGCTCTGGGCATGGGATTTTGACATGTTACCCAAACCAAAAGGAATGAGTGGGAAACAATCAAGACTACAGATAGAAGCACTTGCATTTGAAAGAGTTTCAAGCATGCTTGGGTACTCGTGTGATCTGAGTGACTCAGTTTTGTAATACAACTGTCGCGTGGTACACCGTGACCTCCAGGCATCCCGGAGTTTCTGAAAAAAAAATTTCTGCGATTTTCACGAAACCACTTTTCTTCAACTTGAATTGGGCTAAAAATCCATCCCTGAAAATAAAAATTCTCTGAGTAGTGTGGAAATGCTGATCCTTACCCTCCCTGGGGTGTCCACTGAGCATTTCCGCAAACTCTAGTTGAAGTGCTCTGGGCATGGGATTTTGACATGTTACCCAAATCAAAAGGAATGAGTGGGAAACAATCAAGACAACAGATAGAAGCACTTGCATTTGAATGAGTTTCAAGCATGCTTGGGTACTCGTGTGATCTGTTGACTCAGTTTTGGAATACAACTGTCGCGTGGTACACCGCGACCTCCAGGCACCCCGGAGTTTCTGAAAAAAAAATTTCTGCGATTTTCACGAAACCACTTTTCTTCAACTTGAATTGGGCTAAAAATCCATCCCTGAAAATAAAAATTCTCTGAGTAGTGTGGAAATGCTGATCCTTACCCTACCTGGGGTGTCCTCTGAGCATTTCCACAAACTCTAGTTGAAGTGCTCTGGGCATGGGATTTTGACATGTTACCCAAACCAATAGGAATGAGTGGGAAACAATCAAGACTACAGATAGAAGCACTTGCATTTGAAAGAGTTTCAAGCATGCTTGGGTACTCGTGTGATCTGAGTGACTCAGTTTGGAATACAACTGTCGCGTGGTACACTGCGACCTCCAGGCACACCGGAGTTTCTGAAAAAAACATTTCTGCGATTTTCACGAAACCACTTTTCTTCAACTTGAATTGGGCTAAAAATCCATCCCTGAAAATAAAAGTTCTCTGAGTAGTGTGGAAATGCTGATCCTTACCCTACCTGGGGTGTCCACAGAGCATTTCCGCGAACTCTAGTTGAAGTGCTCATGGCAATGGATTTTGACATGTTACCCAAATCAAAAGGAATGACTGGGAAACAATCAAGACAACAGATAGAAGCACTTGCATTTGAATGAGTTTCAAGCATGCTTGGGTACTCGTGTGATCTGAGTGACTCAGTTTTGGAATACAACTGTCGCGTGGTACACCGCGACCTCCAGGCACCCCGGAGTTTCTGAAAAAAAATTTTCTGCGATTTTCACGAAACCACTTTTCTTCAACTTGAATTGGGCTAAAAATCCATCCCTGAAAATAAAAATTCTCTGAGTAGTGTGGAAATGCTGATCCTTACCCTACCTGGGGTGTCCACTGAGCATTTCCGCAAACTCTAGTTGAAGTGCTCTGGGTAATGGATTTTGACATGTTACCCAAATCAAAAGGAATGAGTGGGAAACAATCAAGACAACAGATAGAAGCACTTGCATTTGAATGAGTTTCAAGCATGCTTGGGTACTCATGTGATCTGAGTGACTCAGTTTTGTAATACAACTGTCGCGTGGTACACCGCGACCTCCAGGCACCCCGGAGTTTCTGAAAAAAAATGTTCTGCAATTTTCACGAAACCACTTTACTTCAACTTGAATTGGGCTAAAAATCCATCCCTGAAAATAAAAATTCTCTGAGTAGTGTGGAAATGCTGATCCTTACCCTACCTGGGGTGTCCACTGAGCATTTCCGCAAACACTAGTTGAAGTGCTCTGGGTAATGGATTTTGACATGTTACCCAAATCAAAAGGAATGAGTGGGAAACAATCAAGACAACAGATAGAAGCACTTGCATTTGAATGAGTTTCAAGCATGCTTGGGTACTTGTGTGATCTGAGTGACTCAGTTTTGGAATACAACTGTCGCGTGGTACACCGCGACCTCCAGGGACCCCGGAGTTTCTGAAAAAAAATTTTCTGCGATTTTCACGAAACCACTTTTCTTCAACTTGAATTGGGCTAAAAATCCATCCCTGAAAATAAAAATTCTCTGAGTAGTGTGGAAATGCTGATCCTTACCCTACCTGGGGTGTCCACTGAGCATTTCCGCAAACTCTAGTTGAAGTGCTCTGGGCAATGGATTTTGACATGTTACCCAAACCAAAAGGAATGAGTGGGAAACAATCAAGACTACAGATAGAAGCACTTGCATTTGAAAGAGTTTCAAGCATGCTTGGGTACTCGTGTGATCTGAGTGACTCAGTTTTGGAATACAACTGTCGCGTGGTACACCGCGACCTCCAGGCACCCCGGAGTTTCTGAAAAAAAATTTTCTGCGATTTTCACGAAACCACTTTTCTTCAACTTGAATTGGGCTAAAAATCCATCCCTGAAAATAAAAATTCTCTGAGTAGTGTGGAAATGCTGATTCTTACCCTACCTGGGGTGTCCACAGAGCATTTCCGCGAACGCTAGTTGAAGTGCTCTGGGCATGGGATTTTGACATGTTACCCAAACCAAAAGGAATGAGTGGGAAACAATCAAGACTACAGATAGAAGCACTTGCATTTGAAAGAGTTTCAAGCATGCTTGGGTACTCGTGTGATCTGAGTGACTCAGTTTTGGAATACAACTGTCGCGTGGTACACCGTGACCTCCAGGCATCCCGGAGTTTCTGAAAAAAAAATTTCTGCGATTTTCACGAAACCACTTTTCTTCAACTTGAATTGGGCTAAAAATCCATCCCTGAAAATAAAAATTCTCTGAGTAGTGTGGAAATGCTGATCATTACCCTCCCTGGGGTGTCCACAGAGCATTTCCCCGAACTCTACTTGAAGTGCTCTGGGCATGGGATTTTGACATGTTACCCAAACCAAAAGGAATGAGTGGGAAACAATCAAGACAACAGATAGAAGCACTTGCATTTGAAGGAGTTTCAAGCATGCTTGGGTACTCGTGTGATCTGTTGACTCAGTTTTGGAATACAACTGTCGCGTGGTACACCGCGACCTCCAGGCACCCCGGAGTTTCTGAAAAAAAAATTTCTGCGATTTTCACGAAACCACTTTTCTTCAACTTGAATTGGGCTAAAAATCCATCCCTGAAAATAAAAATTCTCTGAGTAGTGTGGAAATGCTGATCCTTACCCTACCTGGGGTGTCCACAGAGCATTTCCGCGAACTCTAGTTGAAGTGCTCTGGGCATGGGATTTTGACATGTTACCCAAACCAAAAGGAATGAGTGGGAAACAATCAAGACTACAGATAGAAGCACTTGTATTTGAAAAAGTTTCAAGCATGCTTGGGTACTCGTGTGATCTGAGTGACTCAGTTTTGGAATACAACTGTCGCGTGGTACACCGTGGCCTCCAGGCATCCCGGAGTTTCTGAAAAAAAATTTATTGCGATTTTCACGAAACCACTTTTCTTCAACTTGAATTGGGCTAAAAATCCATCCCTGAAAATAAAAATTCTCTGAGTGGTGTGGAAATGCTGATCCTTACCCTCCCTGGGGTGTCCACTGAGCATTTCCGCAAACACTAGTTGAAGTGCTCTGGGTAATGGATTTTGACATGTTACCCAAATCAAAAGGAATGAGTGGGAAACAATCAAGACAACAGATAGAAGCACTTGCATTTTAATGAGTTTCAAGCATGCTTGGGTACTTGGGTGATCTGAGTGACTCAGTTTTGGAATACAACTGTCGCGTGGTACACCGCGACCTCCAGGGACCCCGGAGTTTCTGAAAAAAAATTTTCTGCGATTTTCACAAAACCACTTTTCTTCAACTTGAATTGGGCTAAAAATCCATCCCTGAAAATAAAAATTCTCTGAGTAGTGTGGAAATGCTGATCCTTACCCTACCTGGGGTGTCCACTGAGCATTTCCGCAAACTCTAGTTGAAGTGCTCTGGGCAATGGATTTTGACATGTTACCCAAACCAAAAGGAATGAGTGGGAAACAATCAAGACTACAGATAGAAGCACTTGCATTTGAAAGAGTTTCAAGCATGCTTGGGTACTCGTGTGATCTGAGTGACTCAGTTTTGGAATACAACTGTCGCGTGGTACACCGCGACCTCCAGGCACCCCGGAGTTTCTGAAAAAAAATTTTCTGCGATTTTCACGAAACCACTTTTCTTCAACTTGAATTGGGCTAAAAATCCATCCCTGAAAATAAAAATTCTCTGAGTAGTGTGGAAATGCTGATCCTTACCCTACCTGGGGTGTCCACAGAGCATTTCCGCGAACGCTAGTTGAAGTGCTCTGGGCATGGGATTTTGACATGTTACCCAAACCAAAACGAATGAGTGGGAAACAATCAAGACTACAGATAGAAGCACTTGCATTTGAAAGAGTTTCAAGCATGCTTGGGTACTCGTGTGATCTGAGTGACTCAGTTTTGGAATACAACTGTCGCGTGGTACACCGTGACCTCCAGGCATCCCGGAGTTTCTGAAAAAAAATTTTCTGCGATTTTCACGAAACCACTTTTCTTCAACTTGAATTGGGCTAAAAATCCATCCCTGAAAATAAAAATTCTCTGAGTAGTGTGGAAATGCTGATCCTTACCCTCCCTGGGGTGTCCACAGAGCATTTCCGCGAACTCTACTTGAAGTGCTCTGGGCATGGGATTTTGACATGTTACCCAAACCAAAAGGAATGAGTGGGAAACAATCAAGACAACAGATAGAAGCACTTGCATTTGAAGGAGTTTCAAGCATGCTTGGGTACTCGTGTGATCTGAGTGACTCAGTTTTGGAATACAACTGTCGCGTGGTACACCGCGACCTCCAGGCACCCCGGAGTTTCTGAAAAAAAAAATTCTGCGATTTTCACGAAACCACTTTTCTTCAACTTGAATTGGGCTAAAAATCCATCCCTGAAAATAAAAATTCTCTGAGTAGTGTGGAAATGCTGATCCTTACCCTACCTGGGGTGTCCTCTGAGCATTTCCACAAACTCTAATTGAAGTGCTCTGGGCGTGGGATTTTGACATGTTACCCAAACCAATAGGAATGAGTGGGAAACAATCAAGACTACAGATAGAAGCACTTGCATTTGAAAGAGTTTCAAGCATGCTTGGGTACTCGTGTGATCTGAGTGACTCAGTTTTGGAATACAACTGTCGCGTGGTACACCGCGACCTCCAGGCACCCCGGAGTTTCTGAAAAAAAAATTTCTGCGATTTTCACGAAACCACTTTTCTTCAACTTGAATTGGGCTAAAAATCCATCCCTGAAAATAAAAATTCTCTGAGTAGTGTGGAAATGCTGATCCTTACCCTACCTGGGGTGTCGTCTGAGCATTTCCACAAACTCTAGTTGAAGTGCTCTGGGCATGGGATTTTGACATGTTACCCAAACCAAAAGGAATGAGTGGGAAACAATCAAGACTACAGATAGAAGCACTTGCATTTGAAAGAGTTTCAAGCATGCTTGGGTACTCGTGTGATCCGAGTGACTCAGTTTTGGAATACAACTGTCGCGTGGTACACCGTGACCTCCAGGCACCCCGGAGTTTCTGAAAAAAAATTTTCTGCGATTTTCACGAAACCACTTTTCTTCAACTTGAATTGGGCTAAAAATCCATCCCTGAAAATAAAAATTCTCTGAGTAGTGTGGAAATGCTGATCCTTACCCTACCTGGGGTGTCCACAGAGCATTTCCGCGAACTCTAGTTGAAGTGCTCTGGGCAATGGATTTTGACATGTTACACAAATCAAAAGGAATGACTGGGAAACAATCAAGACAACAGATAGAAGCACTTGCATTTGAATGAGTTTCAAGCATGCTTGGGTACTCGTGTGATCTGAGTGACTCAGTTTTGGAATACAACTGTCGCGTGGTACACCGCGACCTCCAGGCACCCCGGAGTTTCTGAAAAAAAATTTTCTGCGATTTTCACGAAACCACTTTTCTTCAACTTGAATTGGGCTAAAAATCCATCCCTGAAAATAAAAATTCTCTGAGTAGTGTGGAAATGCTGATCCTTACCCTCCCTGGGGTGTCCACTGAGCATTTCCGCAAACTCTAGTTGAAGTGCTCTGGGCAATGGATTTTGACATGTTACCCAAATCAAAAGGAATGAGTGGGAAACAATCAAGACAAAAGATAGAAGCACTTGCATTTGAATGAGTTTCAAGCATGCTTGGGTACTCATGTGATCTGAGTGACTCAGTTTTGGAATACAACTGTCGCGTGGTACACCGCGACCTCCAGGCACCCCGGAGTTTCTGAAAAAAAATGTTCTGCGATTTTCACGAAACCACTTTACTTCAACTTGAATTGGGCTAAAAATCCATCCCTGAAAATAAAAATTCTCTGAGTAGTGTGGAAATGCTGATCCTTACCCTACCTGGGGTGTCCACTGAGCATTTCCGCAAACACTAGTTGAAGTGCTCTGGGTAATGGATTTTGACATGTTACCCAAATCAAAAGGAATGAGTGGGAAACAATCAAGACAACAGATAGAAGCACTTGCATTTTAATGAGTTTCAAGCATGCTTGGGTACTTGTGTGATCTGAGTGACTCAGTTTTGGAATACAACTGTCGCGTGGTACACCGCGACCTCCAGGGACCCCGGAGTTTCTGAAAAAAAATTTTCTGCGATTTTCACGAAACCACTTTTCTTCAACTTGAATTGGGCTAAAAATCCATCCCTGAAAATAAAAATTCTCTGAGTAGTGTGGAAATGCTGATCCTTACCCTACCTGGGGTGTCCACTGAGCATTTCCGCAAACTCTAGTTGAAGTGCTCTGGGCAATGGATTTTGACATGTTACCCAAACCAAAAGGAATGAGTGGGAAACAATCAAGACTACAGATAGAAGCACTTGCATTTGAAAGAGTTTCAAGCATGCTTGGGTACTCGTGTGATCTGAGTGACTCAGTTTTGGAATACAACTGTCACGTGGTACACCGTGACCTCCAGGCACCCCGGAGTTTCTGAAAAAAAATTTTCTGCGATTTTCACGAAACCACTTTTCTTCAACTTGAATTGGGCTAATAATCCATAACTGAAAATAAAAATTCTCTGAGTAGTGTGGAAATGCTGATCCTTACCCTACCTGGGGTGTCCACTGAGCATTTCCGCAAACACTAGTTGAAGTGCTCTGGGTAATGGATTTTGACATGTTACCCAAATCAAAAGGAATGAGTGGGAAACAATCAAGACAACAGATAGAAGCACTTGCATTTTAATGAGTTTCAAGCATGCTTGGGTACTTGTGTGATCTGAGTGACTCAGTTTTGGAATACAACTGTCGCGTGGTACACCGCGACCTCCAGGGACCCCGGAGTTTCTGAAAAAAAATTTTCTGCGATTTTCACGAAACCACTTTTCTTCAACTTGAATTGGGCTAAAAATCCATCCCTGAAAATAAAAATTCTCTGAGTAGTGTGGAAATGCTGATCCTTACCCTACCTGGGGTGTACACTGAGCATTTCCGCAAACTCTAGTTGAAGTGCTCTGGGCAATGGATTTTGACATGTTACCCAAACCAAAAGGAATGAGTGGGAAACAATCAAGACTACAGATAGAAGCACTTGCATTTGAAAGAGTTTCAAGCATGCTTGGGTACTCGTGTGATCTGAGTGACTCAGTTTTGGAATACAACTGTCACGTGGTACACCGTGACCTCCAGGCACCCCGGAGTTTCTGAAAAAAAATTTTCTGCGATTTTCACGAAACCACTTTTCTTCAACTTGAATTGGGCTAAAAATCCATAACTGAAAATAAAAATTCTCTGAGTAGTGTGGAAATGCTGATCCTTACCCTACCTGGGGTGTCCACTGAGCATTTCCGCAAACACTAGTTGAAGTGCTCTGGGTAATGGATTTTGACATGTTACCCAAATCAAAAGGAATGAGTGGGAAACAATCAAGACAACAGATAGAAGCACTTGCATTTTAATGAGTTTCAAGCATGCTTGGGTACTTGTGTGATCTGAGTGACTCAGTTTTGGAATACAACTGTCGCGTGGTACACCGCGACCTCCAGGGACCCCGGAGTTTCTGAAAAAAAATTTTCTGCGATTTTCACGAAACCACTTTTCTTCAACTTGAATTGGGCTAAAAATCCATCCCTGAAAATAAAAATTCTCTGAGTAGTGTGGAAATGCTGATCCTCACCCTACCTGGGGTGTCCACTGAGCATTTCCGCAAACTCTAGTTGAAGTGCTCTGGGCAATGGATTTTGACATGTTACCCAAACCAAAAGGAATGAGTGGGAAACAATCAAGACTACAGATAGAAGCACTTGCATTTGAAAGAGTTTCAAGCATGCTTGGGTACTCGTGTGATCTGAGTGACTCAGTTTTGGAATACAACTGTCGCGTGGTACACCGTGACCTCCAGGCACCCCGGACTTTCTGAAAAAAAATTTTCTGCGATTTTCACGAAACCACTTTTCTTCAACTTGAATTGGGCTAAAAATCCATAACTGAAAATAAAAATTCTCTGAGTAGTGTGGAAATGCTGATCCTAACCCTACCTGGGGTGTCCACAGAGCATTTCCGCGAACTCTAGTTGAAGTGCTCTGGGCAATGGATTTTGACATGTTACCCAAATCAAAAGGGATGAGTGGGAAACAATCAAGCCAACAGATAGAAGCACTTGCATTTGAATGAGTTTCAAGCATGCTTGGGTACTCGTGTGATCTGAGTGACTCAGTTTTGGAATACAACTGTCGCGTGGTACAACGCGACCTTCAGGCACCCCGGAGTTTCTGAAAAAAAATTTTCTGCGATTTTCACGAAACCACTTTTCTTCAACTTGAATTGGGCTAAAAATCCATCCCTGAAAATAAAAATTCTCTGAGTAGTGTGGAAATGCTGATCCTTACCCTACCTGGGGTGTCCACTGAGCATTTCCGCAAACACTAGTTGAAGTGCTCTGGGCAAAGGATTTTGACATGTTACCCAAATCAAAAGGAATGAGTGGGAAACAATCAAGACAACAGATAGAAGCACTTGCATTTTAATGAGTTTCAAGCATGCTTGGGTACTCGTGTGATCTGAGTGACTCAGTTTTGGAATACAACTGTCGCGTGGTACACCGCGACCTCCAGGCACCCCGGAGTTTCTGAAAAAAAATTTTCTGCGATTTTCACGAAACCACTTTTCTTCAACTTGAATTGGGCTAAAAATCCATCCCTGAAAATAAAAATTCTCTGAGTAGTGTGGAAATGCTGATCCTTACCCTACCTGGGGTGTCGTCTGAGCATTTCCACAAACTCTAGTTGAAGTGCTCTGGGCATGGGATTTTGACATGTTACCCAAACCAAAAGGAATGAGTGGGAAACAATCAAGACTACAGATAGAAGCACTTGCATTTGAAAGAGTTTCAAGCATGCTTGGGTACTCGTGTGATCTGAGTGACTCAGTTTTGGAATACAACTGTCGCGTGGTACACCGTGACCTCCAGGCATTTTTCTGAAAAAAAATTTTCTGCGATTTTCACGAAACCACTTTTCTTCAACTTGAATTGGGCTAAAAATCCATCCCTGAAAATAAAAATTCTCTGAGTAGTGTGGAAATGCTGATCCTTACCCTACCTGGGGTGTCCACAGAGCATTTCTGCGAACTCTAGTTGAAGTGCTCTGGGCAATGGATTTTGACATGTTACCCACATCAAAATTAATGACTGGGAAACAATCAAGACAACAGATAGAAACACTTGCATTTGAATGAGTTTCAAGCATACTTGGGTACTCGTGTGATCTGAGTGACTCAGTTTTGGAATACAACTGTCGCGTGGTACACCGCGACCTCCAGGCACCCCGGAGTTTCTGAAAAAAAATTTTCTGCGATTTTCACGAAACCACTTTTCTTCAACTTGAATTGGGCTAAAAATCCATCCCTGAAAATAAAAATTCTCTGAGTAGTGTGGAAATGCTGATCCTTACCCTACCTGGGGTGTCCACAGAGCATTTCCGCGAACTCTAGTTGAAGTGCTCTGGGCAATGGATTTTGACATGTTACCCAAACCAAAAGGAATGAGTGGGAAACAATCAAGACAACAGATAGAAGCACTTGCATTTGAATGAGTTTCAAGCATGCTTGGGTACTCGTGTGATCTGAGTGACTCAGTTTTGGAATACAACTGTCGCGTGGTACACCGCGACAACCAGGCACCCCGGAGTTTCTGAAAAAAAATTTTCTGCGATTTTCACGAAACCACTTTTCTTCAACTTGAATTGGGCTAAAAATTCATCCCTGAAAATAAAAATTCTCTGAGTAGTGTGGAAATGCTGATCCTTACCCTACCTGGGGTGTCCACAGAGCATTTCCGCTAACTCTAGTTGAAGTGCTCTGGGCATGGGATTTTGACATGTTACCCAAACCAAAAGGAATGATTGGGAAACAATCAAGACAACAGATAGAAGCACTTGCATTTGAATGAGTTTCAAGCATGCTTGGGTACTCGTGTGATCTGATTGACTCAGTTTTGGAATACAACTGTCGCGTGGTACACCGCGACCTCCAGGCACCCCGGAGTTTCTGAAAAAAAATTTTCTGCGATTTTCACGAAACCACTTTCCTTCAACTTGAATTGGGCTAAAAATCCATCCCTGAAAATAAAAATTCTCTGAGTAGTGTAGAAATGCTGATCCTTACCCTACCTGGGGTGTCCACTGAGCATTTCCGCAAACTCTAGTTGAAGTGCTCTGGGCAATGGATTTTGACATGTTACCCAAACCAAAATTAATGAGTGGGAAACAATCAAGACTACAGATAGAAGCACTTGCATTTGAAAGAGTTTCAAGCATGCTTGGGTACTCGTGTGATCTGAGTGACTCAGTTTTGGAATACAACTGTCGCGTGGTACACCGCGACCTCCAGGCACCCCGGAGTTTCTGAAAAAAAATTTTCTGCGATTTTCACGAAACCACTTTTCTTCAACTTGAATTGGGCTAAAAATCCATCCCTGAAAATAAAAATTCTCTGAGTAGTGTGGAAATGCTGATCCTTACCCTACCTGGGGTGTCCACAGAGCATTTCTGCGAACTCTAGTTGAAGTGCTCTGGGCAATGGATTTTGACATGTTACCCACATCAAAATTAATGACTGGGAAACAATCAAGACAACAGATAGAAACACTTGCATTTGAATGAGTTTCAAGCATACTTGGGTACTCGTGTGATCTGAGTGACTCAGTTTTGGAATACAACTGTCGCGTGGTACACCGCGACCTCCAGGCACCCCGGAGTTTCTGAAAAAAAAATTTCTGCGATTTTCACGAAACCACTTTTCTTCAACTTGAATTGGGCTAAAAATCCATCCCTGAAAATAAAAATTCTCTGAGTAGTGTGGAAATGCTGATCCTTACCCTACCTGGGGTGTCCACAGAGCATTTCCGCGAACTCTAGTTGAAGTGCTCTGGGCAATGGATTTTGACATGTTACCCAAACCAAAAGGAATGAGTGGGAAACAATCAAGACAACAGATAGAAGCACTTGCATTTGAATGAGTTTCAAGCATGCTTGGGTACTCGTGTGATCTGAGTGACTCAGTTTTGGAATACAACTGTCGCGTGGTACACCGCGACAACCAGGCACCCCGGAGTTTCTGAAAAAAAATTTTCTGCGATTTTCACGAAACCACTTTTCTTCAACTTGAATTGGGCTAAAAATTCATCCCTGAAAATAAAAATTCTCTGAGTAGTGTGGAAATGCTGATCCTTACCCTACCTGGGGTGTCCACAGAGCATTTCCGCGAACTCTAGTTGAAGTGCTCTGGGCATGGGATTTTGACATGTTACCCAAACCAAAAGGAATGATTGGGAAACAATCAAGACAACAGATAGAAGCACTTGCATTTGAATGAGTTTCAAGCATGTTTGGGTACTCGTGTGATCTGAGTGACTCAGTTTTGGAATACAACTGTCGCGTGGTACACCGCGACCTCCAGGCACCCCGGAGTTTCTGAAAAAAAATTTTCTGCGATTTTCACGAAACCACATTTCTTCAACTTGAATTGGGCTAAAAATCCATCCCTGAAAATAAAAATTCTCTGAGTAGTGTGGAAATGCTGATCCTTACCCTACCTGGGGTGTCCACTGAGCATTTCCGCAAACTCTAGTTGAAGTGCTCTGGGCAATGGATTTTGACATGTTACCCAAATCAAAAGGAATGAGTGGGAAACAATCAAGACTACAGATAGAAGCACTTGCATTTGAAAGAGTTTCAAGCATGCTTGGGTACTCGTGTGATCTGAGTGACTCAGTTTTGGAATACAACTGTCGCGTGGTACACCGTGACCTCCAGGTACCCCGGAGTTTCTGAAAACAAATTTTCTGCGATTTTCACGAAACCACTTTTCTTCAACTTGAATTGGGCTAAAAATCCATCCCTGAAAATAAAAATTCTCTGAGTAGTGTGGAAATGCTGATCCTTACCCTACCTGGGGTGTCCACTGAGCATTTCCGCAAACACTAGTTGAAGTGCTCTGGGCAATGGATTTTGACATGTTACCCAAATCAAAAGGAATGAGTGGGAAACAATCAAGACAACAGATAGAAGCACTTGCATTTGAATGAGTTTCAAGCATGCTTGGGTACTCGTGTGATCTGAGTGACTCAGTTTTGGAATACAACTGTCGCGTGGTACACCGCGACCTCCAGGCACCCCGGAGTTTCTGAAAAAAAATTTTCTGCGATTTTCACGAAACCACTTTTCTTCAACTTGAATTGGGCTAAAAATCCATCCCTGAAAATAAAAATTCTCTGAGTAGTGTGGAAATGCTGATCCTTACCCTACCTGGGGTGTCCACAGAGCATTTCCGCGAACTCTAGTTGAAGTGCTCTGGGCAATGGATTTTGACATGTTACCCACATCAAAATTAATGACTGGGAAACAATCAAGACAACAGATAGAAACACTTGCATTTGAATGAGTTTCAAGCATACTTGGGTACTCGTGTGATCTGAGTGACTCAGTTTTGGAATACAACTGTCGCGTGGTACACCGCGACAACCAGGCACCCCGGAGTTTCTGAAAAAAAATTTTCTGCGATTTTCACGAAACCACTTTTCTTCAACTTGAATTGGGCTAAAAATTCATCCCTGAAAATAAAAATTCTCTGAGTAGTGTGGAAATGCTGATCCTTACCCTACCTGGGGTGTCCACTGAGCATTTCCGCAAACACTAGTTGAAGTGCTCTGGGTAATGGATTTTGACATGTTACCCAAATCAAAAGGAATGAGTGGGAAACAATCAAGACAACAGATAGAAGCACTTGCATTTTAATGAGTTTCAAGCATGCTTGGGTACTTGTGTGATCTGAGTGACTCAGTTTTGGAATACAACTGTCGCGTGGTACACCGCGACCTCCAGGGACCCCGGAGTTTCTGAAAAAAAATTTTCTGCGATTTTCACGAAACCACTTTTCTTCAACTTGAATTGGGCTAAAAATCCATCCCTGAAAATAAAAATTCTCTGAGTAGTGTGGAAATGCTGATCCTTACCCTACCTGGGGTGTACACTGAGCATTTCCGCAAACTCTAGTTGAAGTGCTCTGGGCAATGGATTTTGACATGTTACCCAAACCAAAAGGAATGAGTGGGAAACAATCAAGACTACAGATAGAAGCACTTGCATTTGAAAGAGTTTCAAGCATGCTTGGGTACTCGTGTGATCTGAGTGACTCAGTTTTGGAATACAACTGTCACGTGGTACACCGTGACCTCCAGGCACCCCGGAGTTTCTGAAAAAAAATTTTCTGCGATTTTCACGAAACCACTTTTCTTCAACTTGAATTGGGCTAAAAATCCATAACTGAAAATAAAAATTCTCTGAGTAGTGTGGAAATGCTGATCCTTACCCTACCTGGGGTGTCCACTGAGCATTTCCGCAAACACTAGTTGAAGTGCTCTGGGTAATGGATTTTGACATGTTACCCAAATCAAAAGGAATGAGTGGGAAACAATCAAGACAACAGATAGAAGCACTTGCATTTTAATGAGTTTCAAGCATGCTTGGGTACTTGTGTGATCTGAGTGACTCAGTTTTGGAATACAACTGTCGCGTGGTACACCGCGACCTCCAGGGACCCCGGAGTTTCTGAAAAAAAATTTTCTGCGATTTTCACGAAACCACTTTTCTTCAACTTGAATTGGGCTAAAAATCCATCCCTGAAAATAAAAATTCTCTGAGTAGTGTGGAAATGCTGATCCTCACCCTACCTGGGGTGTCCACTGAGCATTTCCGCAAACTCTAGTTGAAGTGCTCTGGGCAATGGATTTTGACATGTTACCCAAACCAAAAGGAATGAGTGGGAAACAATCAAGACTACAGATAGAAGCACTTGCATTTGAAAGAGTTTCAAGCATGCTTGGGTACTCGTGTGATCTGAGTGACTCAGTTTTGGAATACAACTGTCGCGTGGTACACCGTGACCTCCAGGCACCCCGGACTTTCTGAAAAAAAATTTTCTGCGATTTTCACGAAACCACTTTTCTTCAACTTGAATTGGGCTAAAAATCCATAACTGAAAATAAAAATTCTCTGAGTAGTGTGGAAATGCTGATCCTAACCCTACCTGGGGTGTCCACAGAGCATTTCCGCGAACTCTAGTTGAAGTGCTCTGGGCAATGGATTTTGACATGTTACCCAAATCAAAAGGGATGAGTGGGAAACAATCAAGCCAACAGATAGAAGCACTTGCATTTGAATGAGTTTCAAGCATGCTTGGGTACTCGTGTGATCTGAGTGACTCAGTTTTGGAATACAACTGTCGCGTGGTACAACGCGACCTTCAGGCACCCCGGAGTTTCTGAAAAAAAATTTTCTGCGATTTTCACGAAACCACTTTTCTTCAACTTGAATTGGGCTAAAAATCCATCCCTGAAAATAAAAATTCTCTGAGTAGTGTGGAAATGCTGATCCTTACCCTACCTGGGGTGTCCACTGAGCATTTCCGCAAACACTAGTTGAAGTGCTCTGGGCAAAGGATTTTGACATGTTACCCAAATCAAAAGGAATGAGTGGGAAACAATCAAGACAACAGATAGAAGCACTTGCATTTTAATGAGTTTCAAGCATGCTTGGGTACTCGTGTGATCTGAGTGACTCAGTTTTGGAATACAACTGTCGCGTGGTACACCGCGACCTCCAGGCACCCCGGAGTTTCTGAAAAAAAATTTTCTGCGATTTTCACGAAACCACTTTTCTTCAACTTGAATTGGGCTAAAAATCCATCCCTGAAAATAAAAATTCTCTGAGTAGTGTGGAAATGCTGATCCTTACCCTACCTGGGGTGTCGTCTGAGCATTTCCACAAACTCTAGTTGAAGTGCTCTGGGCATGGGATTTTGACATGTTACCCAAACCAAAAGGAATGAGTGGGAAACAATCAAGACTACAGATAGAAGCACTTGCATTTGAAAGAGTTTCAAGCATGCTTGGGTACTCGTGTGATCTGAGTGACTCAGTTTTGGAATACAACTGTCGCGTGGTACACCGTGACCTCCAGGCATTTTTCTGAAAAAAAATTTTCTGCGATTTTCACGAAACCACTTTTCTTCAACTTGAATTGGGCTAAAAATCCATCCCTGAAAATAAAAATTCTCTGAGTAGTGTGGAAATGCTGATCCTTACCCTACCTGGGGTGTCCACAGAGCATTTCTGCGAACTCTAGTTGAAGTGCTCTGGGCAATGGATTTTGACATGTTACCCACATCAAAATTAATGACTGGGAAACAATCAAGACAACAGATAGAAACACTTGCATTTGAATGAGTTTCAAGCATACTTGGGTACTCGTGTGATCTGAGTGACTCAGTTTTGGAATACAACTGTCGCGTGGTACACCGCGACCTCCAGGCACCCCGGAGTTTCTGAAAAAAAATTTTCTGCGATTTTCACGAAACCACTTTTCTTCAACTTGAATTGGGCTAAAAATCCATCCCTGAAAATAAAAATTCTCTGAGTAGTGTGGAAATGCTGATCCTTACCCTACCTGGGGTGTCCACAGAGCATTTCCGCGAACTCTAGTTGAAGTGCTCTGGGCAATGGATTTTGACATGTTACCCAAACCAAAAGGAATGAGTGGGAAACAATCAAGACAACAGATAGAAGCACTTGCATTTGAATGAGTTTCAAGCATGCTTGGGTACTCGTGTGATCTGAGTGACTCAGTTTTGGAATACAACTGTCGCGTGGTACACCGCGACAACCAGGCACCCCGGAGTTTCTGAAAAAAAATTTTCTGCGATTTTCACGAAACCACTTTTCTTCAACTTGAATTGGGCTAAAAATTCATCCCTGAAAATAAAAATTCTCTGAGTAGTGTGGAAATGCTGATCCTTACCCTACCTGGGGTGTCCACAGAGCATTTCCGCTAACTCTAGTTGAAGTGCTCTGGGCATGGGATTTTGACATGTTACCCAAACCAAAAGGAATGATTGGGAAACAATCAAGACAACAGATAGAAGCACTTGCATTTGAATGAGTTTCAAGCATGCTTGGGTACTCGTGTGATCTGATTGACTCAGTTTTGGAATACAACTGTCGCGTGGTACACCGCGACCTCCAGGCACCCCGGAGTTTCTGAAAAAAAATTTTCTGCGATTTTCACGAAACCACTTTCCTTCAACTTGAATTGGGCTAAAAATCCATCCCTGAAAATAAAAATTCTCTGAGTAGTGTAGAAATGCTGATCCTTACCCTACCTGGGGTGTCCACTGAGCATTTCCGCAAACTCTAGTTGAAGTGCTCTGGGCAATGGATTTTGACATGTTACCCAAACCAAAATTAATGAGTGGGAAACAATCAAGACTACAGATAGAAGCACTTGCATTTGAAAGAGTTTCAAGCATGCTTGGGTACTCGTGTGATCTGAGTGACTCAGTTTTGGAATACAACTGTCGCGTGGTACACCGCGACCTCCAGGCACCCCGGAGTTTCTGAAAAAAAATTTTCTGCGATTTTCACGAAACCACTTTTCTTCAACTTGAATTGGGCTAAAAATCCATCCCTGAAAATAAAAATTCTCTGAGTAGTGTGGAAATGCTGATCCTTACCCTACCTGGGGTGTCCACAGAGCATTTCTGCGAACTCTAGTTGAAGTGCTCTGGGCAATGGATTTTGACATGTTACCCACATCAAAATTAATGACTGGGAAACAATCAAGACAACAGATAGAAACACTTGCATTTGAATGAGTTTCAAGCATACTTGGGTACTCGTGTGATCTGAGTGACTCAGTTTTGGAATACAACTGTCGCGTGGTACACCGCGACCTCCAGGCACCCCGGAGTTTCTGAAAAAAAAATTTCTGCGATTTTCACGAAACCACTTTTCTTCAACTTGAATTGGGCTAAAAATCCATCCCTGAAAATAAAAATTCTCTGAGTAGTGTGGAAATGCTGATCCTTACCCTACCTGGGGTGTCCACAGAGCATTTCCGCGAACTCTAGTTGAAGTGCTCTGGGCAATGGATTTTGACATGTTACCCAAACCAAAAGGAATGAGTGGGAAACAATCAAGACAACAGATAGAAGCACTTGCATTTGAATGAGTTTCAAGCATGCTTGGGTACTCGTGTGATCTGAGTGACTCAGTTTTGGAATACAACTGTCGCGTGGTACACCGCGACAACCAGGCACCCCGGAGTTTCTGAAAAAAAATTTTCTGCGATTTTCACGAAACCACTTTTCTTCAACTTGAATTGGGCTAAAAATTCATCCCTGAAAATAAAAATTCTCTGAGTAGTGTGGAAATGCTGATCCTTACCCTACCTGGGGTGTCCACAGAGCATTTCCGCGAACTCTAGTTGAAGTGCTCTGGGCATGGGATTTTGACATGTTACCCAAACCAAAAGGAATGATTGGGAAACAATCAAGACAACAGATAGAAGCACTTGCATTTGAATGAGTTTCAAGCATGTTTGGGTACTCGTGTGATCTGAGTGACTCAGTTTTGGAATACAACTGTCGCGTGGTACACCGCGACCTCCAGGCACCCCGGAGTTTCTGAAAAAAAATTTTCTGCGATTTTCACGAAACCACATTTCTTCAACTTGAATTGGGCTAAAAATCCATCCCTGAAAATAAAAATTCTCTGAGTAGTGTGGAAATGCTGATCCTTACCCTACCTGGGGTGTCCACTGAGCATTTCCGCAAACTCTAGTTGAAGTGCTCTGGGCAATGGATTTTGACATGTTACCCAAATCAAAAGGAATGAGTGGGAAACAATCAAGACTACAGATAGAAGCACTTGCATTTGAAAGAGTTTCAAGCATGCTTGGGTACTCGTGTGATCTGAGTGACTCAGTTTTGGAATACAACTGTCGCGTGGTACACCGTGACCTCCAGGTACCCCGGAGTTTCTGAAAACAAATTTTCTGCGATTTTCACGAAACCACTTTTCTTCAACTTGAATTGGGCTAAAAATCCATCCCTGAAAATAAAAATTCTCTGAGTAGTGTGGAAATGCTGATCCTTACCCTACCTGGGGTGTCCACTGAGCATTTCCGCAAACACTAGTTGAAGTGCTCTGGGCAATGGATTTTGACATGTTACCCAAATCAAAAGGAATGAGTGGGAAACAATCAAGACAACAGATAGAAGCACTTGCATTTGAATGAGTTTCAAGCATGCTTGGGTACTCGTGTGATCTGAGTGACTCAGTTTTGGAATACAACTGTCGCGTGGTACACCGCGACCTCCAGGCACCCCGGAGTTTCTGAAAAAAAATTTTCTGCGATTTTCACGAAACCACTTTTCTTCAACTTGAATTGGGCTAAAAATCCATCCCTGAAAATAAAAATTCTCTGAGTAGTGTGGAAATGCTGATCCTTACCCTACCTGGGGTGTCCACAGAGCATTTCCGCGAACTCTAGTTGAAGTGCTCTGGGCAATGGATTTTGACATGTTACCCACATCAAAATTAATGACTGGGAAACAATCAAGACAACAGATAGAAACACTTGCATTTGAATGAGTTTCAAGCATACTTGGGTACTCGTGTGATCTGAGTGACTCAGTTTTGGAATACAACTGTCGCGTGGTACACCGCGACCTCCAGGCACCCCGGAGTTTCTGAAAAAAAATTTTCTGCGATTTTCACGAAACCACTTTTCTTCAACTTGAATTGGGCTAAAAATCCATCCCTGAAAATAAAAATTCTCTGAGTAGTGTGGAAATGCTGATCCTTACCCTACCTGGGGTGTCCACAGAGCATTTCCGCGAACTCTAGTTGAAGTGCTCTGGGCAATGGATTTTGACATGTTACCCAAACCAAAAGGAATGAGTGGGAAACAATCAAGACAACAGATAGAAGCACTTGCATTTGAATGAGTTTCAAGCATGCTTGGGTACTCGTGTGATCTGAGTGACTCAGTTTTGGAATACAACTGTCGCGTGGTACACCGCGACAACCAGGCACCCCGGAGTTTCTGAAAAAAAATTTTCTGCGATTTTCACGAAACCACTTTTCTTCAACTTGAATTGGGCTAAAAATTCATCCCTGAAAATAAAAATTCTCTGAGTAGTGTGGAAATGCTGATCCTTACCCTACCTGGGGTGTCCACAGAGCATTTCCGCGAACTCTAGTTGAAGTGCTCTGGGCATGGGATTTTGACATGTTACCCAAACCAAAAGGAATGATTGGGAAACAATCAAGACAACAGATAGAAGCACTTGCATTTGAATGAGTTTCAAGCATGCTTGGGTACTCGTGTGATCTGATTGACTCAGTTTTGGAATACAACTGTCGCGTGGTACACCGCGACCTCCAGGCACCCCGGAGTTTCTGAAAAAAAAATTTCTGCGATTTTCACGAAACCACTTTTCTTCAACTTGAATTGGGCTAAAAATCCATCCCTGAAAATAAAAATTCTCTGAGTAGTGTGGAAATGCTGATCCTTACCCTACCTGGGGTGTCCACTGAGCATTTCCGCAAACACTAGTTGAAGTGCTCTGGGCATTGGATTTTGACATGTTACCCAAATCAAAAGGAATGAGTGGGAAACAATCAAGACAACAGATAGAAGCACTTGCATTTGAATGAGTTTCAAGCATGTTTGGGTACTCGTGTGATCTGAGTGACTCAGTTTTGGAATACAACTGTCGCGTGGTACACCGCGACCTCCAGGCACCCCGGAGTTTCTGAAAAAAAATTTTCTGCGATTTTCACGAAACCACATTTCTTCAACTTGAATTGGGCTAAAAATCCATCCCTGAAAATAAAAATTCTCTGAGTAGTGTGGAAATGCTGATCCTTACCCTACCTGGGGTGTCCACTGAGCATTTCCGCAAACTCTAGTTGAAGTGCTCTGGGCAATGGATTTTGACATGTTACCCAAATCAAAAGGAATGAGTGGGAAACAATCAAGACTACAGATAGAAGCACTTGCATTTGAAAGAGTTTCAAGCATGCTTGGGTACTCGTGTGATCTGAGTGACTCAGTTTTGGAATACAACTGTCGCGTGGTACACCGTGACCTCCAGGTACCCCGGAGTTTCTGAAAACAAATTTTCTGCGATTTTCACGAAACCACTTTTCTTCAACTTGAATTGGGCTAAAAATCCATTCCTGAAAATAAAAATTCTCTGAGTAGTGTGGAAATGCTGATCCTTACCCTACCTGGGGTGTCCACTGAGCATTTCCGCAAACACTAGTTGAAGTGCTCTGGGCAATGGATTTTGACATGTTACCCAAATCAAAAGGAATGAGTGGGAAACAATCAAGACAACAGATAGAAGCACTTGCATTTGAATGAGTTTCAAGCATGCTTGGGTACTCGTGTGATCTGAGTGACTCAGTTTTGGAATACAACTGTCGCGTGGTACACCGCGACCTCCAGGCACCCCGGAGTTTCTGAAAAAAAATTTTCTGCGATTTTCACGAAACCACTTTTCTTCAACTTGAATTGGGCTAAAAATCCATCCCTGAAAATAAAAATTCTCTGAGTAGTGTGGAAATGCTGATCCTTACCCTACCTGGGGTGTCCACAGAGCATTTCCGCGAACTCTAGTTGAAGTGCTCTGGGCATGGGATTTTGACATGTTACCCAAACCAAAAGGAATGATTGGGAAACAATCAAGACAACAGATAGAAGCACTTGCATTTGAATGAGTTTCAAGCATGCTTGGGTACTCGTGTGATCTGATTGACTCAGTTTTGGAATACAACTGTCGCGTGGTACACCGCGACCTCCAGGCACCCCGGAGTTTCTGAAAAAAAATTTTCTGCGATTTTCACGAAACCACTTTCCTTCAACTTGAATTGGGCTAAAAATCCATCCCTGAAAATAAAAATTCTCTGAGTAGTGTAGAAATGCTGATCCTTACCCTACCTGGGGTGTCCACTGAGCATTTCCGCAAACTCTAGTTGAAGTGCTCTGGGCAATGGATTTTGACATGTTACCCAAACCAAAATTAATGAGTGGGAAACAATCAAGACAACAGATAGAAGCACTTGCATTTGAATGAGTTTCAAGCATGCTTGGGTACTCGTGTGATCTGATTGACTCAGTTTTGGAATACAACTGTCGCGTGGTACACCGCGACCTCCAGGCACCCCGGAGTTTCTGAAAAAAAATTTTCTGCGATTTTCACGAAACCACTTTTCTTCAACTTGAATTTTGCTAAAAATCCATCCCTGAAAATAAAAATTCTCTGAGTAGTGTGGAAATGCTGATCCTTACCCTACCTGGGGTGTCCTCTGAGCATTTCCACAAACTATCGTTGAAGTGCTCTGGGCTTGGGATTTTGACATGTTACCCAAACCAAAAGGAATGAGTGGGAAACAATCAAGACTACAGATAGAAGCACTTTCATTTGAAAGAGTTTCAAGCATGCTTGGGTACTCGTGTGATCTGAGTGACTCAGTTTTGGAATACAACTGTCACGTGGTACACCGCGACCTCCAGGCACCCCGGAGTTTCTGAAAAAAAAATTTCTGTGATTTTCACGAAACCACTTTTCTTCAACTTGAATTGGGCTAAAAATCCATCCCTGAAAATAATAATTCTCTGAGTAGTGTGGAAATGCTGATCCTTACCCTACCTGGGATGTCCACAGAGCATTTCCGCAAACTCTAGTTGAAGTGCTCTGGGCAATGGATTTTGACATGTTACCCAAATCAAAAGGAATGAGTGGGAAACAATCAAGACAACAGATAGAAGCACTTGCATTTGAATGAGTTTCAAGCATGCTTGGGTACTCGTGTGATCTGAGTGACTCAGTTTTGGAATACAACTATCGCGTGGTACACCGCGACCTCCAGGCAACCCGGATTTTCTGAAAAAAAATTTTCTGCGATTTTCACGAAACCACTTTTCTTCAACTTGAATTGGGCTAAAAATCCATCCCTGAAAATAAAAATTCTCTGAGTAGTGTGGAAATGCTGATCCTTACCCTACCTGGGGTGTCCACAGAGCATTTCCGCAAACTCTAGTTGAAGTGCTCTGGGCAATGGATTTTGACATGTTACCCAAATCAAAAGGAATGAGTGGGAAACAATCAAGACAACAGATAGAAGCACTTGCATTTGAAAGAGTTTCAAGCATGCTTGGGTACTCGTGTGATCTGAGTGACTCAGTTTTGGAATACAACTGTCGCGTGGTACACCGCGACCTTCAGGCACCCCGGAGTTTCTGAAAAAACTTTTTCTGCGATTTTCACGAAACCACTTTTCTTCAACTTGAATTGGGCTAAAAATCCATCCCTGAAAATAAAAATTCTCTGAGTAGTGTGGAAATGCTGATCCTTACCCTACCTGGGGTGTCCTCTGAGCATTTCCACAAACTATCGTTGAAGTGCTCTGGGCTTGGGATTTTGACATGTTACCCAAACCAAAAGGAATGAGTGGGAAACAATCAAGACTACAGATAGAAGCACTTTCATTTGAAAGAGTTTCAAGCATGCTTGGGTACTCGTGTGATCTGAGTGACTCAGTTTTGGAATACAACTGTCACGTGGTACACCGCGACCTCCAGGCACCCCGGAGTTTCTGAAAAAAAAATTTCTGTGATTTTCACGAAACCACTTTTCTTCAACTTGAATTGGGCTAAAAATCCATCCCTGAAAATAATAATTCTCTGAGTAGTGTGGAAATGCTAATCCTTACCCTACCTGGGGTGTCCACAGAGCATTTCCGCAAACTCTAGTTGAAGTGCTCTGGGCAATGGATTTTGACATGTTACCCAAATCAAAAGGAATGAGTGGGAAACAATGAAGACAACAGATAGAAGCACTTGCATTTGAATGAGTTTCAAGCATGCTTGGGTACTCGTGTGATCTGAGTGACTCAGTTTTGGAATACAACTGTCGCGTGGTACACCGCGACCTCCAGGCACCCCGGAGTTTTGGAAAAAAAAATTTCTGCGATTTTCACGAAACCACTTTTCTTCAACTTGAATTGGGCTAAAAATCCATCCCTGAAAATAAAAATTCTCTGAGTAGTGTGGAAATGCTGATCCTTACCCTACCTGGGGTGTCCACAGACCATTTCCGCGAACTCTAGTTGAAGTGCTCTGGGCATGGGATTTTGACATGTTACCCAAACCAAAAGGAATGAGTGGGAAACAATCAAGACAAGAGATAGAAGCACTTGCATTTGAATGAGTTTCAAGCATGCTTGGGTACTCGTGTGATCTGAGTGACTCAGTTTTGGAATACAACTGTCGCGTGATACACCGCGACCTCCAGGCACCCCGGAGTTTCTGAAAAAAAATTTTCTGCGATTTTCACGAAACCACTTTTCTTCAACTTGAATTGGGCTAAAAATCCATCCCTGAAAATTAAAATTCTCTGAGTAGTGTGGAAATGCTGATCTTTACCCTACCTGGGGTGTCCACAGAGCATTTCCGCGAACTCTAGTTGAAGTGCTCTGGGCATGGGATTTTGACATGTTACCCAAACCAAAAGGAATGAGTGGGAAACAATCAAGACAACATATAGAAGCACTTGCATTTGAATGAGTTTCAAGCATGCTTGGGTACTTGTGTGATCTGAGTGACTCAGTTTTGGAATACAACTGTCGCGTGGTACACCGCGACCTCCAGGCACCCCGGAGTTTCTGAAAAAAAATTTTCTGCGATTTTCACGAAACCACTTTTCTTCAACTTGAATTGGGCTAAAAATCCATCCCTGAAAATAAAAATTCTCTGAGTAGTGTGGAAATGCTGATCTTTACCCTACCTGGGGTGTGCACAGAGCATTTCCGCGAACTCTAGTTGAAGTGCTCTGGGCATGGGATTTTGACATGTTACCCAAACCAAAAGGAATGAGTGGGAAACAATCAAGACAACAGATAGAAGCACTTGCATTTGAATGAGTTTCGAGCATGCTTGGGTACTCGTGTGATCTGAGTGACTCAGTTTTGGAATACAACTGTCGCGTGGTACACCGCGACCTCCAGGCACCCCGGAGTTTCTGAAAAAAAATTTTCTGCGATTTTCACGAAACCACTTTTCTTCAACTTGAATTGGTCTAAAAATCCATCCCTGAAAAGAAAAATTCTCTGAGTAGTGTGGAAATGCTGATCTTTACCCTACCTGGGGTGTCCACAGAGCATTTCCGCGAACTCTAGTTGAAGTGCTCTGGGCATGGGATTTTGACATGTTACCCAAACCAAAAGGAATGAGTGGGAAACAATCAAGACAACAGATAGAAGCACTTGCATTTGAATGAGTTTCAAGCATGCTTGGGTACTCGTGTGATCTGAGTGACTCAGTTTTGGAATACAACTGTCGCGTGGTACACCGCGACCTCCAGGCACCCCGGAGTTTCTGAAAAAAAATTTTCTGCGATTTTCACGAAAGCACTTTTCTTCAGCTTGAATTGGGCTAAAAATCCATCCCTGAAAATAAAAATTCTCTGAGTAGTGTGGAAATGCTGCTCCTTACCCTACCTGGGGTGTCCACTGAGCATTTCCGCAAACTCTAGTTGAAGTGCTCTGGGCAATGGATTTTGACATGTTACCCAAATCAAAAGGAATGAGTGGGAAACAATCAAGACAACAGATAGAAGCACTTGCATTTGAATGAGTTTCAAGCATGCTTGGGTACTCGTGTGATCTGAGTGACTCAGTTTTGGAATACAACTGTCGCGTGGTACACCGCGACATCCAGGCACCCCGGAGTTTCTGAAAAAAAATTTTCTGCGATTTTCACGAAACCACTTTTCTTCAACTTGAATTGGGCTAAAAATCCATACCTGAAAATAAAAATTCTCTGAGTAGTGTGGAAATGCTGATCCTTACCCTACCTGGGGTGTCCACAGAGCATTTCCGCGAACTCTAGTTGAAGTGCTCTGGGTATGGGATTTTGACATGTTACCCAAACCAAAAGGAATGAGTGGGAAACAATCAAGACAACAGATAGAAGCACTTGCATTTGAATGAGTTTCAAGCATGCTTGGGTACTCGTGTGATCTGAGTGACTCAGTTTTGGAATACAACTGTCGCGTGATACACCGCGACCTCCAGGCACCCCGGAGTTTCTGAAAAAAAATTTTCTGCGATTTTCACGAAACCACTTTTCTTCAACTTGAATTGGTCTAGAAATCCATCCCTGAAAAGAAAAATTCTCTGAGTAGTTTGGAAATGCTGATCCTTACCCTACCTGGGGTGTCCACTGAGCATTTCCGCAAACTCTAGTTGAACTGCTCTGGGCAATGGATTTTGACATGTTACCCAAACCAAAAGGAATGAGTGGGAAACAATCAAGACAACAGATAGAAGCACTTGCATTTGAATGAGTTTCAAGCATGCTTGGGTACTCGTGTGATCTGAGTGACTCAGTTTTGGAATACAACTGTCGCGTGGTACACCGCGACCTCCAGGCACCCCGGAGTTTCTGAAAAAAATTTTTCTGCGATTTTCACGAAACCACTTTTCTTCAACTTGAATTGGGCTAAAAATCCATCCCTGAAAATAAAAATTCTCTGAGTAGTGTGGAAATGCTGATCTTTACCCTACCTGGGGTGTCCACAGAGCATTTCCGCGAACTCTAGTTGAAGTGCTCTGGGCATGGGATTTTGACATGTTACCCAAACCAAAAGGAATGAGTGGGAAACAATCAAGACAACAGATAGAAGCACTTGCATTTGAATGAGTTTCAAGCATGCTTGGGTACTCGTGTGATCTGAGTGACTCAGTTTTGGAATACAACTGTCGCGTGGTACACCGCGACCTCCAGGCACCCCGGAGTTTCTGAAAAAAATTTTTCTGCGATTTTCACGAAACCACTTTTCTTCAACTTGAATTGGGCTAAAAATCCATCCCTGAAAATAAACATTCTCTGAGTAGTGTGGAAATGCTGATCCTTACCCTACCTGGGGTGTCCACTGAGCATTTCCGCAAACTCTAGTTGAAGTGCTCTGGGCAATGGATTTTGACATGTTACCCAAATCAAAAGGAATGAGTGGGAAACAATCAAGACAACAGATAGAAGCACTTGCATTTGAATGAGTTTCAAGCATGCTTGGGTACTCGTGTGATCTGAGTGACTCAGTTTTGGAATACAACTGTCGCGTGGTACACCGCGACCTCCAGGCATCCTGGAGTTTCTGAAAAAAAATTTTCTGCGATTTTCACGAAACCACTTTTCTTCAACTTGAATTGGGCTAAAAATCCATCCCTGAAAATAAAAATTCTCTGAGTAGTGTGGAAATGCTGATCCTTACCCTACCTGGGGTGTCCACAGAGCATTTCCGCGAACTCTAGTTGAAGTGCTCTGGGCATGGGATTTTGACATGTTACCCAAACCAAAAGGAATGATTGGGAAACAATCAAGACAACAGATAGAAGCACTTGCATTTGAATGAGTTTCGAGCATGCTTGGGTACTCGTGTGATCTGATTGACTCAGTTTTGGAATACAACTGTCGCGTGGTACACCGCGACCTCCAGGCACCCCGGAGTTTCTGAAAAAAAAATTTCTGCGATTTTCACGAAACCACTTTTCTTCAACTTGAATTGGGCTAAAAATCCATCCCTGAAAATAAAAATTCTCTGAGTAGTGTGGAAATGCTGATCCTTACCCTACCTGGGGTGTCGTCTGAGCATTTCCGCAAACTCTAGTTGAAGTGCTCTGGGCAATGGATTTTGACATGTTACCCAAACCAAAATTAATGAGTGGGAAACAATCAAGACTACAGATAGAAGCACTTGCATTTGAAAGAGTTTCAAGCATGCTTGGGTACTCGTGTGATCTGAGTGACTCAGTTTTGGAATACAACTGTCGCGTGATACACCGCGACCTCCAGGCACCCCGGAGTTTCTGAAAAAAAATTTTCTGCGATTTTCACGAAACCACTTTTCTTCAACTTGAATTGGTCTAGAAATCCATCCCTGAAAAGAAAAATTCTCTGAGTAGTTTGGAAATGCTGATCCTTACCCTACCTGGGGTGTCCACTGAGCATTTCCGCAAACTCTAGTTGAACTGCTCTGGGCAATGGATTTTGACATGTTACCCAAACCAAAAGGAATGAGTGGGAAACAATCAAGACAACAGATAGAAGCACTTGCATTTGAATGAGTTTCAAGCATGCTTGGGTACTCGTGTGATCTGAGTGACTCAGTTTTGGAATACAACTGTCGCGTGGTACACCGCGACCTCCAGGCACCCCGGAGTTTCTGAAAAAAAATTTTCTGCGATTTTCACGAAACCACTTTTCTTCAACTTGAATTGGGCTAAAAATCCATCCCTGAAAATAAAAATTCTCTGAGTAGTGTGGAAATGCTGATCCTTACCCTACCTGGGGTGTCCACAGAGCATTTCTGCGAACTCTAGTTGAAGTGCTCTGGGCAATGGATTTTGACATGTTACCCACATCAAAATTAATGACTGGGAAACAATCAAGACAACAGATAGAAACACTTGCATTTGAATGAGTTTCAAGCATGCTTGGGTACTCGTGTGATCTGAGTGACTCAGTTTTGGAATACAACTGTCGCGTGGTACACCGCGACCTCCAGGCACCCCGGAGTTTCTGAAAAAAAAATTTCTGCGATTTTCACGAAACCACTTTTCTTCAACTTGAATTGGGCTAAAAATCCATCCCTGAAAATAAAAATTCTCTGAGTAGTGTGGAAATGCTGATCCTTACCCTACCTGGGGTGTCCACAGAGCATTTCCGCGAACTCTAGTTGAAGTGCTCTGGGCAATGGATTTTGACATGTTACCCAAACCAAAAGGAATGAGTGGGAAACAATCAAGACAACAGATAGAAGCACTTGCATTTGAATGAGTTTCAAGCATGCTTGGGTACTCGTGTGATCTGAGTGACTCAGTTTTGGAATACAACTGTCGCGTGATACACCGCGACCTCCAGGCACCCCGGAGTTTCTGAAAAAAAATTTTCTGCGATTTTCACGAAACCACTTTTCTTCAACTTGAATTGGTCTAGAAATCCATCCCTGAAAAGAAAAATTCTCTGAGTAGTTTGGAAATGCTGATCCTTACCCTACCTGGGGTGTCCACTGAGCATTTCCGCAAACTCTAGTTGAACTGCTCTGGGCAATGGATTTTGACATGTTACCCAAACCAAAAGGAATGAGTGGGAAACAATCAAGACAACAGATAGAAGCACTTGCATTTGAATGAGTTTCAAGCATGCTTGGGTACTCGTGTGATCTGAGTGACTCAGTTTTGGAATACAACTGTCGCGTGGTACACCGCGACCTCCAGGCACCCCGGAGTTTCTGAAAAAAATTTTTCTGCGATTTTCACGAAACCACTTTTCTTCAACTTGAATTGGGCTAAAAATCCATCCCTGAAAATAAAAATTCTCTGAGTAGTGTGGAAATGCTGATCTTTACCCTACCTGGGGTGTCCACAGAGCATTTCCGCGAACTCTAGTTGAAGTGCTCTGGGCATGGGATTTTGACATGTTACCCAAACCAAAAGGAATGAGTGGGAAACAATCAAGACAACAGATAGAAGCACTTGCATTTGAATGAGTTTCAAGCATGCTTGGGTACTCGTGTGATCTGAGTGACTCAGTTTTGGAATACAACTGTCGCGTGGTACACCGCGACCTCCAGGCACCCCGGAGTTTCTGAAAAAAATTTTTCTGCGATTTTCACGAAACCACTTTTCTTCAACTTGAATTGGGCTAAAAATCCATCCCTGAAAATAAACATTCTCTGAGTAGTGTGGAAATGCTGATCCTTACCCTACCTGGGGTGTCCACTGAGCATTTCCGCAAACTCTAGTTGAAGTGCTCTGGGCAATGGATTTTGACATGTTACCCAAATCAAAAGGAATGAGTGGGAAACAATCAAGACAACAGATAGAAGCACTTGCATTTGAATGAGTTTCAAGCATGCTTGGGTACTCGTGTGATCTGAGTGACTCAGTTTTGGAATACAACTGTCGCGTGGTACACCGCGACCTCCAGGCATCCTGGAGTTTCTGAAAAAAAATTTTCTGCGATTTTCACGAAACCACTTTTCTTCAACTTGAATTGGGCTAAAAATCCATCCCTGAAAATAAAAATTCTCTGAGTAGTGTGGAAATGCTGATCCTTACCCTACCTGGGGTGTCCACAGAGCATTTCCGCGAACTCTAGTTGAAGTGCTCTGGGCATGGGATTTTGACATGTTACCCAAACCAAAAGGAATGATTGGGAAACAATCAAGACAACAGATAGAAGCACTTGCATTTGAATGAGTTTCGAGCATGCTTGGGTACTCGTGTGATCTGATTGACTCAGTTTTGGAATACAACTGTCGCGTGGTACACCGCGACCTCCAGGCACCCCGGAGTTTCTGAAAAAAAATTTTCTGCGATTTTCACGAAACCACTTTTCTTCAACTTGAATTGGGCTAAAAATCCATCCCTGAAAATAAAAATTCTCTGAGTAGTGTGGAAATGCTGATCCTTACCCTACCTGGGGTGTCGTCTGAGCATTTCCGCAAACTCTAGTTGAAGTGCTCTGGGCAATGGATTTTGACATGTTACCCAAACCAAAATTAATGAGTGGGAAACAATCAAGACTACAGATAGAAGCACTTGCATTTGAAAGAGTTTCAAGCATGCTTGGGTACTCGTGTGATCTGAGTGACTCAGTTTTGGAATACAACTGTCGCGTGGTACACCGTGACCTCCAGGCATTTTTCTGAAAAAAAATTTTCTGCGATTTTCACGAAACCACTTTTCTTCAACTTGAATTGGGCTAAAAATCCATCCCTGAAAATAAAAATTCTCTGAGTAGTGTGGAAATGCTGATCCTTACCCTACCTGGGGTGTCCACAGAGCATTTCTGCGAACTCTAGTTGAAGTGCTCTGGGCAATGGATTTTGACATGTTACCCACATCAAAATTAATGACTGGGAAACAATCAAGACAACAGATAGAAACACTTGCATTTGAATGAGTTTCAAGCATACTTGGGTACTCGTGTGATCTGAGTGACTCAGTTTTGGAATACAACTGTCGCGTGGTACACCGCGACCTCCAGGCACCCCGGAGTTTCTGAAAAAAAATTTTCTGCGATTTTCACGAAACCACTTTTCTTCAACTTGAATTGGGCTAAAAATCCATCCCTGAAAATAAAAATTCTCTGAGTAGTGTGGAAATGCTGATCCTTACCCTACCTGGGGTGTCCACAGAGCATTTCTGCGAACTCTAGTTGAAGTGCTCTGGGCAATGGATTTTGACATGTTACCCACATCAAAATTAATGACTGGGAAACAATCAAGACAACAGATAGAAACACTTGCATTTGAATGAGTTTCAAGCATGCTTGGGTACTCGTGTGATCTGAGTGACTCAGTTTTGGAATACAACTGTCGCGTGGTACACCGCGACCTCCAGGCACCCCGGAGTTTCTGAAAAAAAAATTTCTGCGATTTTCACGAAACCACTTTTCTTCAACTTGAATTGGGCTAAAAATCCATCCCTGAAAATAAAAATTCTCTGAGTAGTGTGGAAATGCTGATCCTTACCCTACCTGGGGTGTCCACAGAGCATTTCCGCGAACTCTAGTTGAAGTGCTCTGGGCAATGGATTTTGACATGTTACCCAAACCAAAAGGAATGAGTGGGAAACAATCAAGACAACAGATAGAAGCACTTGCATTTGAATGAGTTTCAAGCATGCTTGGGTACTCGTGTGATCTGAGTGACTCAGTTTTGGAATACAACTGTCGCGTGGTACACCGCGACAACCAGGCACCCCGGAGTTTCTGAAAAAAAATTTTCTGCGATTTTCACGAAACCACTTTTCTTCAACTTGAATTGGGCTAAAAATTCATCCCTGAAAATAAAAATTCTCTGAGTAGTGTGGAAATGCTGATCCTTACCCTACCTGGGGTGTCCACAGAGCATTTCCGCGAACTCTAGTTGAAGTGCTCTGGGCATGGGATTTTGACATGTTACCCAAACCAAAAGGAATGATTGGGAAACAATCAAGACAACAGATAGAAGCACTTGCATTTGAATGAGTTTCAAGCATGCTTGGGTACTCGTGTGATCTGATTGACTCAGTTTTGGAATACAACTGTCGCGTGGTACACCGCGACCTCCAGGCACCCCGGAGTTTCTGAAAAAAAAATTTCTGCGATTTTCACGAAACCACTTTTCTTCAACTTGAATTGGGCTAAAAATCCATCCCTGAAAATAAAAATTCTCTGAGTAGTGTGGAAATGCTGATCCTTACCCTACCTGGGGTGTCCACTGAGCATTTCCGCAAACACTAGTTGAAGTGCTCTGGGCATTGGATTTTGACATGTTACCCAAATCAAAAGGAATGAGTGGGAAACAATCAAGACAACAGATAGAAGCACTTGCATTTGAATGAGTTTCAAGCATGTTTGGGTACTCGTGTGATCTGAGTGACTCAGTTTTGGAATACAACTGTCGCGTGGTACACCGCGACCTCCAGGCACCCCGGAGTTTCTGAAAAAAAATTTTCTGCGATTTTCACGAAACCACATTTCTTCAACTTGAATTGGGCTAAAAATCCATCCCTGAAAATAAAAATTCTCTGAGTAGTGTGGAAATGCTGATCCTTACCCTACCTGGGGTGTCCACTGAGCATTTCCGCAAACTCTAGTTGAAGTGCTCTGGGCAATGGATTTTGACATGTTACCCAAATCAAAAGGAATGAGTGGGAAACAATCAAGACTACAGATAGAAGCACTTGCATTTGAAAGAGTTTCAAGCATGCTTGGGTACTCGTGTGATCTGAGTGACTCAGTTTTGGAATACAACTGTCGCGTGGTACACCGTGACCTCCAGGTACCCCGGAGTTTCTGAAAACAAATTTTCTGCGATTTTCACGAAACCACTTTTCTTCAACTTGAATTGGGCTAAAAATCCATCCCTGAAAATAAAAATTCTCTGAGTAGTGTGGAAATGCTGATCCTTACCCTACCTGGGGTGTCCACTGAGCATTTCCGCAAACACTAGTTGAAGTGCTCTGGGCAATGGATTTTGACATGTTACCCAAATCAAAAGGAATGAGTGGGAAACAATCAAGACAACAGATAGAAGCACTTGCATTTGAATGAGTTTCAAGCATGCTTGGGTACTCGTGTGATCTGAGTGACTCAGTTTTGGAATACAACTGTCGCGTGGTACACCGCGACCTCCAGGCACCCCGGAGTTTCTGAAAAAAAATTTTCTGCGATTTTCACGAAACCACTTTTCTTCAACTTGAATTGGGCTAAAAATCCATCCCTGAAAATAAAAATTCTCTGAGTAGTGTGGAAATGCTGATCCTTACCCTACCTGGGGTGTCCACAGAGCATTTCCGCGAACTCTAGTTGAAGTGCTCTGGGCAATGGATTTTGACATGTTACCCACATCAAAATTAATGACTGGGAAACAATCAAGACAACAGATAGAAACACTTGCATTTGAATGAGTTTCAAGCATACTTGGGTACTCGTGTGATCTGAGTGACTCAGTTTTGGAATACAACTGTCGCGTGGTACACCGCGACCTCCAGGCACCCCGGAGTTTCTGAAAAAAAAATTTCTGCGATTTTCACGAAACCACTTTTCTTCAACTTGAATTGGGCTAAAAATCCATCCCTGAAAATAAAAATTCTCTGAGTAGTGTGGAAATGCTGATCCTTACCCTACCTGGGGTGTCCACAGAGCATTTCCGCGAACTCTAGTTGAAGTGCTCTGGGCAATGGATTTTGACATGTTACCCAAACCAAAAGGAATGAGTGGGAAACAATCAAGACAACAGATAGAAGCACTTGCATTTGAATGAGTTTCAAGCATGCTTGGGTACTTGTGTGATCTGAGTGACTCAGTTTTGGAATACAACTGTCGCGTGGTACACCGCGACAACCAGGCACCCCGGAGTTTCTGAAAAAAAATTTTCTGCGATTTTCACGAAACCACTTTTCTTCAACTTGAATTGGGCTAAAAATTCATCCCTGAAAATAAAAATTCTCTGAGTAGTGTGGAAATGCTGATCCTTACCCTACCTGGGGTGTCCACAGAGCATTTCCGCGAACTCTAGTTGAAGTGCTCTGAGCATGGGATTTTGACATGTTACCCAAACCAAAAGGAATGATTGGGAAACAATCAAGACAACAGATAGAAGCACTTGCATTTGAATGAGTTTCAAGCATGCTTGGGTACTCGTGTGATCTGATTGACTCAGTTTTGGAATACAACTGTCGCGTGGTACACCGCGACCTCCAGGCACCCCGGAGTTTCTGAAAAAAAAATTTCTGCGATTTTCACGAAACCACTTTTCTTCAACTTGAATTGGGCTAAAAATCCATCCCTGAAAATAAAAATTCTCTGAGTAGTGTGGAAATGCTGATCCTTACCCTACCTGGGGTGTCCACTGAGCATTTCCGCAAACACTAGTTGAAGTGCTCTGGGCATTGGATTTTGACATGTTACCCAAATCAAAAGGAATGAGTGGGAAACAATCAAGACAACAGATAGAAGCACTTGCATTTGAATGAGTTTCAAGCATGTTTGGGTACTCGTGTGATCTGAGTGACTCAGTTTTGGAATACAACTGTCGCGTGGTACACCGCGACCTCCAGGCACCCCGGAGTTTCTGAAAAAAAATTTTCTGCGATTTTCACGAAACCACATTTCTTCAACTTGAATTGGGCTAAAAATCCATCCCTGAAAATAAAAATTCTCTGAGTAGTGTGGAAATGCTGATCCTTACCCTACCTGGGGTGTCCACTGAGCATTTCCGCAAACTCTAGTTGAAGTGCTCTGGGCAATGGATTTTGACATGTTACCCAAATCAAAAGGAATGAGTGGGAAACAATCAAGACTACAGATAGAAGCACTTGCATTTGAAAGAGTTTCAAGCATGCTTGGGTACTCGTGTGATCTGAGTGACTCAGTTTTGGAATACAACTGTCGCGTGGTACACCGTGACCTCCAGGTACCCCGGAGTTTCTGAAAACAAATTTTCTGCGATTTTCACGAAACCACTTTTCTTCAACTTGAATTGGGCTAAAAATCCATCCCTGAAAATAAAAATTCTCTGAGTAGTGTGGAAATGCTGATCCTTACCCTACCTGGGGTGTCCACTGAGCATTTCCGCAAACACTAGTTGAAGTGCTCTGGGCAATGGATTTTGACATGTTACCCAAATCAAAAGGAATGAGTGGGAAACAATCAAGACAACAGATAGAAGCACTTGCATTTGAATGAGTTTCAAGCATGCTTGGGTACTCGTGTGATCTGAGTGACTCAGTTTTGGAATACAACTGTCGCGTGGTACACCGCGACCTCCAGGCACCCCGGAGTTTCTGAAAAAAAATTTTCTGCGATTTTCACGAAACCACTTTTCTTCAACTTGAATTGGGCTAAAAATCCATCCCTGAAAATAAAAATTCTCTGAGTAGTGTGGAAATGCTGATCCTTACCCTACCTGGGGTGTCCACAGAGCATTTCCGCGAACTCTAGTTGAAGTGCTCTGGGCATGGGATTTTGACATGTTACCCAAACCAAAAGGAATGATTGGGAAACAATCAAGACAACAGATAGAAGCACTTGCATTTGAATGAGTTTCAAGCATGCTTGGGTACTCGTGTGATCTGATTGACTCAGTTTTGGAATACAACTGTCGCGTGGTACACCGCGACCTCCAGGCACCCCGGAGTTTCTGAAAAAAAATTTTCTGCGATTTTCACGAAACCACTTTCCTTCAACTTGAATTGGGCTAAAAATCCATCCCTGAAAATAAAAATTCTCTGAGTAGTGTAGAAATGCTGATCCTTACCCTACCTGGGGTGTCCACTGAGCATTTCCGCAAACTCTAGTTGAAGTGCTCTGGGCAATGGATTTTGACATGTTACCCAAACCAAAATTAATGAGTGGGAAACAATCAAGACTACAGATAGAAGCACTTGCATTTGAAAGAGTTTCAAGCATGCTTGGGTACTCGTGTGATCTGAGTGACTCAGTTTTGGAATACAACTGTCGCGTGGTACACCGCGACCTCCAGGCACCCCGGAGTTTCTGAAAAAAAATTTTCTGCGATTTTCACGAAACCACTTTTCTTCAACTTGAATTTTGCTAAAAATCCATCCCTGAAAATAAAAATTCTCTGAGTAGTGTGGAAATGCTGATCCTTACCCTACCTGGGGTGTCCTCTGAGCATTTCCACAAACTATCGTTGAAGTGCTCTGGGCTTGGGATTTTGACATGTTACCCAAACCAAAAGGAATGAGTGGGAAACAATCAAGACTACAGATAGAAGCACTTTCATTTGAAAGAGTTTCAAGCATGCTTGGGTACTCGTGTGATCTGAGTGACTCAGTTTTGGAATACAACTGTCACGTGGTACACCGCGACCTCCAGGCACCCCGGAGTTTCTGAAAAAAAAATTTCTGTGATTTTCACGAAACCACTTTTCTTCAACTTGAATTGGGCTAAAAATCCATCCCTGAAAATAATAATTCTCTGAGTAGTGTGGAAATGCTGATCCTTACCCTACCTGGGGTGTCCACAGAGCATTTCCGCAAACTCTAGTTGAAGTGCTCTGGGCAATGGATTTTGACATGTTACCCAAATCAAAAGGAATGAGTGGGAAACAATCAAGACAACAGATAGAAGCACTTGCATTTGAATGAGTTTCAAGCATGCTTGGGTACTCGTGTGATCTGAGTGACTCAGTTTTGGAATACAACTATCGCGTGGTACACCGCGACCTCCAGGCAACCCGGATTTTCTGAAAAAAAATTTTCTGCGATTTTCACGAAACCACTTTTCTTCAACTTGAATTGGGCTAAAAATCCATCCCTGAAAATAAAAATTCTCTGAGTAGTGTGGAAATGCTGATCCTTACCCTACCTGGGGTGTCCACAGAGCATTTCCGCAAACTCTAGTTGAAGTGCTCTGGGCAATGGATTTTGACATGTTACCCAAATCAAAAGGAATGAGTGGGAAACAATCAAGACAACAGATAGAAGCACTTGCATTTGAAAGAGTTTCAAGCATGCTTGGGTACTCGTGTGATCTGAGTGACTCAGTTTTGGAATACAACTGTCGCGTGGTACACCGCGACCTTCAGGCACCCCGGAGTTTCTGAAAAAACTTTTTCTGCGATTTTCACGAAACCACTTTTCTTCAACTTGAATTGGGCTAAAAATCCATCCCTGAAAATAAAAATTCTCTGAGTAGTGTGGAAATGCTGATCCTTACCCTACCTGGGGTGTCCTCTGAGCATTTCCACAAACTATCGTTGAAGTGCTCTGGGCTTGGGATTTTGACATGTTACCCAAACCAAAAGGAATGAGTGGGAAACAATCAAGACTACAGATAGAAGCACTTTCATTTGAAAGAGTTTCAAGCATGCTTGGGTACTCGTGTGATCTGAGTGACTCAGTTTTGGAATACAACTGTCACGTGGTACACCGCGACCTCCAGGCACCCCGGAGTTTCTGAAAAAAAAATTTCTGTGATTTTCACGAAACCACTTTTCTTCAACTTGAATTGGGCTAAAAATCCATCCCTGAAAATAATAATTCTCTGAGTAGTGTGGAAATGCTAATCCTTACCCTACCTGGGGTGTCCACAGAGCATTTCCGCAAACTCTAGTTGAAGTGCTCTGGGCAATGGATTTTGACATGTTACCCAAATCAAAAGGAATGAGTGGGAAACAATGAAGACAACAGATAGAAGCACTTGCATTTGAATGAGTTTCAAGCATGCTTGGGTACTCGTGTGATCTGAGTGACTCAGTTTTGGAATACAACTGTCGCGTGGTACACCGCGACCTCCAGGCACCCCGGAGTTTTGGAAAAAAAAATTTCTGCGATTTTCACGAAACCACTTTTCTTCAACTTGAATTGGGCTAAAAATCCATCCCTGAAAATAAAAATTCTCTGAGTAGTGTGGAAATGCTGATCCTTACCCTACCTGGGGTGTCCACAGACCATTTCCGCGAACTCTAGTTGAAGTGCTCTGGGCATGGGATTTTGACATGTTACCCAAACCAAAAGGAATGAGTGGGAAACAATCAAGACAAGAGATAGAAGCACTTGCATTTGAATGAGTTTCAAGCATGCTTGGGTACTCGTGTGATCTGAGTGACTCAGTTTTGGAATACAACTGTCGCGTGATACACCGCGACCTCCAGGCACCCCGGAGTTTCTGAAAAAAAATTTTCTGCGATTTTCACGAAACCACTTTTCTTCAACTTGAATTGGGCTAAAAATCCATCCCTGAAAATTAAAATTCTCTGAGTAGTGTGGAAATGCTGATCTTTACCCTACCTGGGGTGTCCACAGAGCATTTCCGCGAACTCTAGTTGAAGTGCTCTGGGCATGGGATTTTGACATGTTACCCAAACCAAAAGGAATGAGTGGGAAACAATCAAGACAACATATAGAAGCACTTGCATTTGAATGAGTTTCAAGCATGCTTGGGTACTTGTGTGATCTGAGTGACTCAGTTTTGGAATACAACTGTCGCGTGGTACACCGCGACCTCCAGGCACCCCGGAGTTTCTGAAAAAAAATTTTCTGCGATTTTCACGAAACCACTTTTCTTCAACTTGAATTGGGCTAAAAATCCATCCCTGAAAATAAAAATTCTCTGAGTAGTGTGGAAATGCTGATCTTTACCCTACCTGGGGTGTGCACAGAGCATTTCCGCGAACTCTAGTTGAAGTGCTCTGGGCATGGGATTTTGACATGTTACCCAAACCAAAAGGAATGAGTGGGAAACAATCAAGACAACAGATAGAAGCACTTGCATTTGAATGAGTTTCGAGCATGCTTGGGTACTCGTGTGATCTGAGTGACTCAGTTTTGGAATACAACTGTCGCGTGGTACACCGTGACCTCCAGGTACCCCGGAGTTTCTGAAAACAAATTTTCTGCGATTTTCACGAAACCACTTTTCTTCAACTTGAATTGGGCTAAAAATCCATCCCTGAAAATAAAAATTCTCTGAGTAGTGTGGAAATGCTGATCCTTACCCTACCTGGGGTGTCCACTGAGCATTTCCGCAAACACTAGTTGAAGTGCTCTGGGCAATGGATTTTGACATGTTACCCAAATCAAAAGGAATGAGTGGGAAACAATCAAGACAACAGATAGAAGCACTTGCATTTGAATGAGTTTCAAGCATGCTTGGGTACTCGTGTGATCTGAGTGACTCAGTTTTGGAATACAACTGTCGCGTGGTACACCGCGACCTCCAGGCACCCCGGAGTTTCTGAAAAAAAATTTTCTGCGATTTTCACGAAACCACTTTTCTTCAACTTGAATTGGGCTAAAAATCCATCCCTGAAAATAAAAATTCTCTGAGTAGTGTGGAAATGCTGATCCTTACCCTACCTGGGGTGTCCACAGAGCATTTCCGCGAACTCTAGTTGAAGTGCTCTGGGCATGGGATTTTGACATGTTACCCAAACCAAAAGGAATGATTGGGAAACAATCAAGACAACAGATAGAAGCACTTGCATTTGAATGAGTTTCAAGCATGCTTGGGTACTCGTGTGATCTGATTGACTCAGTTTTGGAATACAACTGTCGCGTGGTACACCGCGACCTCCAGGCACCCCGGAGTTTCTGAAAAAAAATTTTCTGCGATTTTCACGAAACCACTTTCCTTCAACTTGAATTGGGCTAAAAATCCATCCCTGAAAATAAAAATTCTCTGAGTAGTGTAGAAATGCTGATCCTTACCCTACCTGGGGTGTCCACTGAGCATTTCCGCAAACTCTAGTTGAAGTGCTCTGGGCAATGGATTTTGACATGTTACCCAAACCAAAATTAATGAGTGGGAAACAATCAAGACTACAGATAGAAGCACTTGCATTTGAAAGAGTTTCAAGCATGCTTGGGTACTCGTGTGATCTGAGTGACTCAGTTTTGGAATACAACTGTCGCGTGGTACACCGCGACCTCCAGGCACCCCGGAGTTTCTGAAAAAAAATTTTCTGCGATTTTCACGAAACCACTTTTCTTCAACTTGAATTTTGCTAAAAATCCATCCCTGAAAATAAAAATTCTCTGAGTAGTGTGGAAATGCTGATCCTTACCCTACCTGGGGTGTCCTCTGAGCATTTCCACAAACTATCGTTGAAGTGCTCTGGGCTTGGGATTTTGACATGTTACCCAAACCAAAAGGAATGAGTGGGAAACAATCAAGACTACAGATAGAAGCACTTTCATTTGAAAGAGTTTCAAGCATGCTTGGGTACTCGTGTGATCTGAGTGACTCAGTTTTGGAATACAACTGTCACGTGGTACACCGCGACCTCCAGGCACCCCGGAGTTTCTGAAAAAAAAATTTCTGTGATTTTCACGAAACCACTTTTCTTCAACTTGAATTGGGCTAAAAATCCATCCCTGAAAATAATAATTCTCTGAGTAGTGTGGAAATGCTGATCCTTACCCTACCTGGGGTGTCCACAGAGCATTTCCGCAAACTCTAGTTGAAGTGCTCTGGGCAATGGATTTTGACATGTTACCCAAATCAAAAGGAATGAGTGGGAAACAATCAAGACAACAGATAGAAGCACTTGCATTTGAATGAGTTTCAAGCATGCTTGGGTACTCGTGTGATCTGAGTGACTCAGTTTTGGAATACAACTATCGCGTGGTACACCGCGACCTCCAGGCAACCCGGATTTTCTGAAAAAAAATTTTCTGCGATTTTCACGAAACCACTTTTCTTCAACTTGAATTGGGCTAAAAATCCATCCCTGAAAATAAAAATTCTCTGAGTAGTGTGGAAATGCTGATCCTTACCCTACCTGGGGTGTCCACAGAGCATTTCCGCAAACTCTAGTTGAAGTGCTCTGGGCAATGGATTTTGACATGTTACCCAAATCAAAAGGAATGAGTGGGAAACAATCAAGACAACAGATAGAAGCACTTGCATTTGAAAGAGTTTCAAGCATGCTTGGGTACTCGTGTGATCTGAGTGACTCAGTTTTGGAATACAACTGTCGCGTGGTACACCGCGACCTTCAGGCACCCCGGAGTTTCTGAAAAAACTTTTTCTGCGATTTTCACGAAACCACTTTTCTTCAACTTGAATTGGGCTAAAAATCCATCCCTGAAAATAAAAATTCTCTGAGTAGTGTGGAAATGCTGATCCTTACCCTACCTGGGGTGTCCTCTGAGCATTTCCACAAACTATCGTTGAAGTGCTCTGGGCTTGGGATTTTGACATGTTACCCAAACCAAAAGGAATGAGTGGGAAACAATCAAGACTACAGATAGAAGCACTTTCATTTGAAAGAGTTTCAAGCATGCTTGGGTACTCGTGTGATCTGAGTGACTCAGTTTTGGAATACAACTGTCACGTGGTACACCGCGACCTCCAGGCACCCCGGAGTTTCTGAAAAAAAAATTTCTGTGATTTTCACGAAACCACTTTTCTTCAACTTGAATTGGGCTAAAAATCCATCCCTGAAAATAATAATTCTCTGAGTAGTGTGGAAATGCTAATCCTTACCCTACCTGGGGTGTCCACAGAGCATTTCCGCAAACTCTAGTTGAAGTGCTCTGGGCAATGGATTTTGACATGTTACCCAAATCAAAAGGAATGAGTGGGAAACAATGAAGACAACAGATAGAAGCACTTGCATTTGAATGAGTTTCAAGCATGCTTGGGTACTCGTGTGATCTGAGTGACTCAGTTTTGGAATACAACTGTCGCGTGGTACACCGCGACCTCCAGGCACCCCGGAGTTTTGGAAAAAAAAATTTCTGCGATTTTCACGAAACCACTTTTCTTCAACTTGAATTGGGCTAAAAATCCATCCCTGAAAATAAAAATTCTCTGAGTAGTGTGGAAATGCTGATCCTTACCCTACCTGGGGTGTCCACAGACCATTTCCGCGAACTCTAGTTGAAGTGCTCTGGGCATGGGATTTTGACATGTTACCCAAACCAAAAGGAATGAGTGGGAAACAATCAAGACAAGAGATAGAAGCACTTGCATTTGAATGAGTTTCAAGCATGCTTGGGTACTCGTGTGATCTGAGTGACTCAGTTTTGGAATACAACTGTCGCGTGATACACCGCGACCTCCAGGCACCCCGGAGTTTCTGAAAAAAAATTTTCTGCGATTTTCACGAAACCACTTTTCTTCAACTTGAATTGGGCTAAAAATCCATCCCTGAAAATTAAAATTCTCTGAGTAGTGTGGAAATGCTGATCTTTACCCTACCTGGGGTGTCCACAGAGCATTTCCGCGAACTCTAGTTGAAGTGCTCTGGGCATGGGATTTTGACATGTTACCCAAACCAAAAGGAATGAGTGGGAAACAATCAAGACAACATATAGAAGCACTTGCATTTGAATGAGTTTCAAGCATGCTTGGGTACTTGTGTGATCTGAGTGACTCAGTTTTGGAATACAACTGTCGCGTGGTACACCGCGACCTCCAGGCACCCCGGAGTTTCTGAAAAAAAATTTTCTGCGATTTTCACGAAACCACTTTTCTTCAACTTGAATTGGGCTAAAAATCCATCCCTGAAAATAAAAATTCTCTGAGTAGTGTGGAAATGCTGATCTTTACCCTACCTGGGGTGTGCACAGAGCATTTCCGCGAACTCTAGTTGAAGTGCTCTGGGCATGGGATTTTGACATGTTACCCAAATCAAAAGGAATGAGTGGGAAACAATCAAGACAACAGATAGAAGCACTTGCATTTGAATGAGTTTCGAGCATGCTTGGGTACTCGTGTGATCTGAGTGACTCAGTTTTGGAATACAACTGTCGCGTGGTACACCGCGACCTCCAGGCACCCCGGAGTTTCTGAAAAAAAATTTTCTGCGATTTTCACGAAACCACTTTTCTTCAACTTGAATTGGTCTAAAAATCCATCCCTGAAAAGAAAAATTCTCTGAGTAGTGTGGAAATGCTGATCTTTACCCTACCTGGGGTGTCCACAGAGCATTTCCGCGAACTCTAGTTGAAGTGCTCTGGGCATGGGATTTTGACATGTTACCCAAACCAAAAGGAATGAGTGGGAAACAATCAAGACAACAGATAGAAGCACTTGCATTTGAATGAGTTTCAAGCATGCTTGGGTACTCGTGTGATCTGAGTGACTCAGTTTTGGAATACAACTGTCGCGTGGTACACCGCGACCTCCAGGCACCCCGGAGTTTCTGAAAAAAAATTTTCTGCGATTTTCACGAAAGCACTTTTCTTCAGCTTGAATTGGGCTAAAAATCCATCCCTGAAAATAAAAATTCTCTGAGTAGTGTGGAAATGCTGCTCCTTACCCTACCTGGGGTGTCCACTGAGCATTTCCGCAAACTCTAGTTGAAGTGCTCTGGGCAATGGATTTTGACATGTTACCCAAATCAAAAGGAATGAGTGGGAAACAATCAAGACAACAGATAGAAGCACTTGCATTTGAATGAGTTTCAAGCATGCTTGGGTACTCGTGTGATCTGAGTGACTCAGTTTTGGAATACAACTGTCGCGTGGTACACCGCGACATCCAGGCACCCCGGAGTTTCTGAAAAAAAATTTTCTGCGATTTTCACGAAACCACTTTTCTTCAACTTGAATTGGGCTAAAAATCCATACCTGAAAATAAAAATTCTCTGAGTAGTGTGGAAATGCTGATCCTTACCCTACCTGGGGTGTCCACAGAGCATTTCCGCGAACTCTAGTTGAAGTGCTCTGGGTATGGGATTTTGACATGTTACCCAAACCAAAAGGAATGAGTGGGAAACAATCAAGACAACAGATAGAAGCACTTGCATTTGAATGAGTTTCAAGCATGCTTGGGTACTCGTGTGATCTGAGTGACTCAGTTTTGGAATACAACTGTCGCGTGATACACCGCGACCTCCAGGCACCCCGGAGTTTCTGAAAAAAAATTTTCTGCGATTTTCACGAAACCACTTTTCTTCAACTTGAATTGGTCTAGAAATCCATCCCTGAAAAGAAAAATTCTCTGAGTAGTTTGGAAATGCTGATCCTTACCCTACCTGGGGTGTCCACTGAGCATTTCCGCAAACTCTAGTTGAACTGCTCTGGGCAATGGATTTTGACATGTTACCCAAACCAAAAGGAATGAGTGGGAAACAATCAAGACAACAGATAGAAGCACTTGCATTTGAATGAGTTTCAAGCATGCTTGGGTACTCGTGTGATCTGAGTGACTCAGTTTTGGAATACAACTGTCGCGTGGTACACCGCGACCTCCAGGCACCCCGGAGTTTCTGAAAAAATTTTTTCTGCGATTTTCACGAAACCACTTTTCTTCAACTTGAATTGGGCTAAAAATCCATCCCTGAAAATAAAAATTCTCTGAGTAGTGTGGAAATGCTGATCTTTACCCTACCTGGGGTGTCCACAGAGCATTTCCGCGAACTCTAGTTGAAGTGCTCTGGGCATGGGATTTTGACATGTTACCCAAACCAAAAGGAATGAGTGGGAAACAATCAAGACAACAGATAGAAGCACTTGCATTTGAATGAGTTTCAAGCATGCTTGGGTACTCGTGTGATCTGAGTGACTCAGTTTTGGAATACAACTGTCGCGTGGTACACCGCGACCTCCAGGCACCCCGGAGTTTCTGAAAAAAATTTTTCTGCGATTTTCACGAAACCACTTTTCTTCAACTTGAATTGGGCTAAAAATCCATCCCTGAAAATAAACATTCTCTGAGTAGTGTGGAAATGCTGATCCTTACCCTACCTGGGGTGTCCACTGAGCATTTCCGCAAACTCTAGTTGAAGTGCTCTGGGCAATGGATTTTGACATGTTACCCAAATCAAAAGGAATGAGTGGGAAACAATCAAGACAACAGATAGAAGCACTTGCATTTGAATGAGTTTCAAGCATGCTTGGGTACTCGTGTGATCTGAGTGACTCAGTTTTGGAATACAACTGTCGCGTGGTACACCGCGACCTCCAGGCATCCTGGAGTTTCTGAAAAAAAATTTTCTGCGATTTTCACGAAACCACTTTTCTTCAACTTGAATTGGGCTAAAAATCCATCCCTGAAAATAAAAATTCTCTGAGTAGTGTGGAAATGCTGATCTTTACCCTACCTGGGGTGTCCACAGAGCATTTCCGCGAACTCTAGTTGAAGTGCTCTGGGCATGGGATTTTGACATGTTACCCAAACCAAAAGGAATGAGTGGGAAACAATCAAGACAACAGATAGAAGCACTTGCATTTGAATGAGTTTCGAGCATGCTTGGGTACTCGTGTGATCTGAGTGACTCAGTTTTGGAATACAACTGTCGCGTGGTACACCGCGACCTCCAGGCACCCCGGAGTTTCTGAAAAAAAATTTTCTGCGATTTTCACGAAACCACTTTTCTTCAACTTGAATTGGTCTAAAAATCCATCCCTGAAAAGAAAAATTCTCTGAGTAGTTTGGAAATGCTGATCCTTACCCTACCTGGGGTGTCCACTGAGCATTTCCGCAAACTCTAGTTGAACTGCTCTGGGCAATGGATTTTGACATGTTACCCAAACCAAAAGGAATGAGTGGGAAACAATCAAGACAACAGATAGAAGCACTTGCATTTGAATGAGTTTCAAGCATGCTTGGGTACTCGTGTGATCTGAGTGACTCAGTTTTGGAATACAACTGTCGCGTGGTACACCGCGACCTCCAGGCACCGAGGAGTTTCTGAAAAAAAATTTTCTGAGATTTTCACGAAACCACTTTTCTTCAACTTGAATTGGGCTAAAAATCCATCCCTGAAAATAAAAATTCTCTGAGTAGTGTGGAAATGCTGATCTTTACCCTACCTGGGGTGTCCACAGAGCATTTCCGCGAACTCTAGTTGAAGTGCTCTGGGCATGGGATTTTGACATGTTACCCAAACCAAAAGGAATGAGTGGGAAACAATCAAGACAACAGATAGAAGCACTTGCATTTGAATGAGTTTCAAGCATGCTTGGGTACTCGTGTGATCTGAGTGACTCAGTTTTGGAATACAACTGTCGCGTGGTACACCGCGACCTCCAGGCACCCCGGAGTTTCTGAAAAAAAATTTTCTGCGATTTTCACGAAAGCACTTTTCTTCAGCTTGAATTGGGCTAAAAATCCATCCCTGAAAATAAAAATTCTCTGAGTAGTGTGGAAATGCTGCTCCTTACCCTACCTGGGGTGTCCACTGAGCATTTCCGCAAACTCTAGTTGAAGTGCTCTGGGCAATGGATTTTGACATGTTACCCAAATCAAAAGGAATGAGTGGGAAACAATCAAGACAACAGATAGAAGCACTTGCATTTGAATGAGTTTCAAGCATGCTTGGGTACTCGTGTGATCTGAGTGACTCAGTTTTGGAATACAACTGTCGCGTGGTACACCGCGACATCCAGGCACCCCGGAGTTTCTGAAAAAAAATTTTCTGCGATTTTCACGAAACCACTTTTCTTCAACTTGAATTGGGCTAAAAATCCATACCTGAAAATAAAAATTCTCTGAGTAGTGTGGAAATGCTGATCCTTACCCTACCTGGGGTGTCCACAGAGCATTTCAGCGAACTCTAGTTGAAGTGCTCTGGGTATGGGATTTTGACATGTTACCCAAACCAAAAGGAATGAGTGGGAAACAATCAAGACAACAGATAGAAGCACTTGCATTTGAATGAGTTTCAAGCATGCTTGGGTACTCGTGTGATCTGAGTGACTCAGTTTTGGAATACAACTGTCGCGTGATACACCGCGACCTCCAGGCACCCCGGAGTTTCTGAAAAAAATTTTTCTGCGATTTTCACGAAACCACTTTTCTTCAACTTGAATTGGGCTAAAAATCCATCCCTGAAAATAAACATTCTCTGAGTAGTGTGGAAATGCTGATCTTTACCCTACCTGGGGTGTCCACAGAGCATTTCCGCGAACTCTAGTTAAAGTGCTCTGGGCATGGGATTTTGACATGTTACCCAAACCAAAAGGAATGAGTGGGAAACAATCAAGACAACAGATAGAAGCACTTGCATTTGAATGAGTTTCAAGCATGCTTGGGTACTCGTGTGATCTGAGTGACTCAGTTTTGGAATACAACTGTCGCGTGGTACACCGCGACCTCCAGGCACCCCGGAGTTTCTGAAAAAAAATTTTCTGCGATTTTCACGAAAGCACTTTTCTTCAGCTTGAATTGGGCTAAAAATCCATCCCTGAAAATAAAAATTCTCTGAGTAGTGTGGAAATGCTGCTCCTTACCCTACCTGGGGTGTCCACTGAGCATTTCCGCAAACTCTAGTTGAAGTGCTCTGGGCAATGGATTTTGACATGTTACCCAAATCAAAAGGAATGAGTGGGAAACAATCAAGACAACAGATAGAAGCACTTGCATTTGAATGAGTTTCAAGCATGCTTGGGTACTCGTGTGATCTGAGTGACTCAGTTTTGGAATACAACTGTCGCGTGGTACACCGCGACATCCAGGCACCCCGGAGTTTCTGAAAAAAAATTTTCTGCGATTTTCACGAAACCACTTTTCTTCAACTTGAATTGGGCTAAAAATCCATACCTGAAAATAAAAATTCTCTGAGTAGTGTGGAAATGCTGATCCTTACCCTACCTGGGGTGTCCACAGAGCATTTCCGCGAACTCTAGTTGAAGTGCTCTGGGTATGGGATTTTGACATGTTACCCAAACCAAAAGGAATGAGTGGGAAACAATCAAGACAACAGATAGAAGCACTTGCATTTGAATGAGTTTCAAGCATGCTTGGGTACTCGTGTGATCTGAGTGACTCAGTTTTGGAATACAACTGTCGCGTGATACACCGCGACCTCCAGGCACCCCGGAGTTTCTGAAAAAAAATTTTCTGCGATTTTCACGAAACCACTTTTCTTCAACTTGAATTGGTCTAGAAATCCATCCCTGAAAAGAAAAATTCTCTGAGTAGTTTGGAAATGCTGATCCTTACCCTACCTGGGGTGTCCACTGAGCATTTCCGCAAACTCTAGTTGAAGTGCTCTGGGCATGGGATTTTGACATGTTACCCAAACCAAAAGGAATGAGTGGGAAACAATCAAGACAACAGATAGAAGCACTTGCATTTGAATGAGTTTCAAGCATGCTTGGGAACTCGTGTGATCTGAGTGACTCAGTTTTGGAATACAACTGTCGCGTGGTACACCGCGACCTCCAGGCACCCCGGAGTTTCTGAAAAAAATTTTTCTGCGATTTTCACGAAACCACTTTTCTTCAACTTGAATTGGGCTAAAAATCCATCCCTGAAAATAAACATTCTCTGAGTAGTGTGGAAATGCTGATCCTTACCCTACCTGGGGTGTCCACTGAGCATTTCCGCAAACTCTAGTTGAAGTGCTCTGGGCAATGGATTTTGACATGTTACCCAAATCAAAAGGAATGAGTGGGAAACAATCAAGACAACAGATAGAAGCACTTGCATTTGAATGAGTTTCAAGCATGCTTGGGTACTCGTGTGATCTGAGTGACTCAGTTTTGGAATACAACTGTCGCGTGGTACACCGCGACCTCCAGGCATCCTGGAGTTTCTGAAAAAAAATTTTCTGCGATTTTCACGAAACCACTTTTCTTCAACTTGAATTGGTCTAAAAATCCATCCCTGAAAAGAAAAATTCTCTGAGTAGTTTGGAAATGCTGATCCTTACCCTACCTGGGGTGTCCACTGAGCATTTCCGCAAACTCTAGTTGAACTGCTCTGGGCAATGGATTTTGACATGTTACCCAAACCAAAAGGAATGAGTGGGAAACAATCAAGACAACAGATAGAAGCACTTGCATTTGAATGAGTTTCAAGCATGCTTGGGTACTCGTGTGATCTGAGTGACTCAGTTTTGGAATACAACTGTCGCGTGGTACACCGCGACCTCCAGGCATCCTGGAGTTTCTGAAAAAAAATTTTCTGCGATTTTCACGAAACCACTTTTCTTCAACTTGAATTGGGCTAAAAATCCATCCCTGAAAATAAAAATTCTCTGAGTAGTGTGGAAATGCTGATCTTTACCCTACCTGGGGTGTCCACAGAGCATTTCCGCGAACTCTAGTTGAAGTGCTCTGGGCATGGGATTTTGACATGTTACCCAAACCAAAAGGAATGAGTGGGAAACAATCAAGACAACAGATAGAAGCACTTGCATTTGAATGAGTTTCGAGCATGCTTGGGTACTCGTGTGATCTGAGTGACTCAGTTTTGGAATACAACTGTCGCGTGGTACACCGCGACCTCCAGGCACCCCGGAGTTTCTGAAAAAAAATTTTCTGCGATTTTCACGAAACCACTTTTCTTCAACTTGAATTGGGCTAAAAATCCATCCCTGAAAATAAACATTCTCTGAGTAGTGTGGAAATGCTGATCTTTACCCTACCTGGGGTGTCCACAGAGCATTTCCGCGAACTCTAGTTAAAGTGCTCTGGGCATGGGATTTTGACATGTTACCCAAACCAAAAGGAATGAGTGGGAAACAATCAAGACAACAGATAGAAGCACTTGCATTTGAATGAGTTTCAAGCATGCTTGGGTACTCGTGTGATCTGAGTGACTCAGTTTTGGAATACAACTGTCGCGTGGTACACCGCGACCTCCAGGCACCCCGGAGTTTCTGAAAAAAAATTTTCTGCGATTTTCACGAAAGCACTTTTCTTCAGCTTGAATTGGGCTAAAAATCCATCCCTGAAAATAAAAATTCTCTGAGTAGTGTGGAAATGCTGCTCCTTACCCTACCTGGGGTGTCCACTGAGCATTTCCGCAAACTCTAGTTGAAGTGCTCTGGGCAATGGATTTTGACATGTTACCCAAATCAAAAGGAATGAGTGGGAAACAATCAAGACAACAGATAGAAGCACTTGCATTTGAATGAGTTTCAAGCATGCTTGGGTACTCGTGTGATCTGAGTGACTCAGTTTTGGAATACAACTGTCGCGTGGTACACCGCGACATCCAGGCACCCCGGAGTTTCTGAAAAAAAATTTTCTGCGATTTTCACGAAACCACTTTTCTTCAACTTGAATTGGGCTAAAAATCCATACCTGAAAATAAAAATTCTCTGAGTAGTGTGGAAATGCTGATCCTTACCCTACCTGGGGTGTCCACAGAGCATTTCCGCGAACTCTAGTTGAAGTGCTCTGGGTATGGGATTTTGACATGTTACCCAAACCAAAAGGAATGAGTGGGAAACAATCAAGACAACAGATAGAAGCACTTGCATTTGAATGAGTTTCAAGCATGCTTGGGTACTCGTGTGATCTGAGTGACTCAGTTTTGGAATACAACTGTCGCGTGATACACCGCGACCTCCAGGCACCCCGGAGTTTCTGAAAAAAAATTTTCTGCGATTTTCACGAAACCACTTTTCTTCAACTTGAATTGGTCTAGAAATCCATCCCTGAAAAGAAAAATTCTCTGAGTAGTTTGGAAATGCTGATCCTTACCCTACCTGGGGTGTCCACTGAGCATTTCCGCAAACTCTAGTTGAAGTGCTCTGGGCATGGGATTTTGACATGTTACCCAAACCAAAAGGAATGAGTGGGAAACAATCAAGACAACAGATAGAAGCACTTGCATTTGAATGAGTTTCAAGCATGCTTGGGAACTCGTGTGATCTGAGTGACTCAGTTTTGGAATACAACTGTCGCGTGGTACACCGCGACCTCCAGGCACCCCGGAGTTTCTGAAAAAAATTTTTCTGCGATTTTCACGAAACCACTTTTCTTCAACTTGAATTGGGCTAAAAATCCATCCCTGAAAATAAACATTCTCTGAGTAGTGTGGAAATGCTGATCCTTACCCTACCTGGGGTGTCCACTGAGCATTTCCGCAAACTCTAGTTGAAGTGCTCTGGGCAATGGATTTTGACATGTTACCCAAATCAAAAGGAATGAGTGGGAAACAATCAAGACAACAGATAGAAGCACTTGCATTTGAATGAGTTTCAAGCATGCTTGGGTACTCGTGTGATCTGAGTGACTCAGTTTTGGAATACAACTGTCGCGTGGTACACCGCGACCTCCAGGCATCCTGGAGTTTCTGAAAAAAAATTTTCTGCGATTTTCACGAAACCACTTTTCTTCAACTTGAATTGGTCTAAAAATCCATCCCTGAAAAGAAAAATTCTCTGAGTAGTTTGGAAATGCTGATCCTTACCCTACCTGGGGTGTCCACTGAGCATTTCCGCAAACTCTAGTTGAACTGCTCTGGGCAATGGATTTTGACATGTTACCCAAACCAAAAGGAATGAGTGGGAAACAATCAAGACAACAGATAGAAGCACTTGCATTTGAATGAGTTTCAAGCATGCTTGGGTACTCGTGTGATCTGAGTGACTCAGTTTTGGAATACAACTGTCGCGTGGTACACCGCGACCTCCAGGCATCCTGGAGTTTCTGAAAAAAAATTTTCTGCGATTTTCACGAAACCACTTTTCTTCAACTTGAATTGGGCTAAAAATCCATCCCTGAAAATAAAAATTCTCTGAGTAGTGTGGAAATGCTGATCTTTACCCTACCTGGGGTGTCCACAGAGCATTTCCGCGAACTCTAGTTGAAGTGCTCTGGGCATGGGATTTTGACATGTTACCCAAACCAAAAGGAATGAGTGGGAAACAATCAAGACAACAGATAGAAGCACTTGCATTTGAATGAGTTTCGAGCATGCTTGGGTACTCGTGTGATCTGAGTGACTCAGTTTTGGAATACAACTGTCGCGTGGTACACCGCGACCTCCAGGCACCCCGGAGTTTCTGAAAAAAAAATTTCTGCGATTTTCACGAAACCACTTTTCTTCAACTTGAATTGGTCTAAAAATCCATCCCTGAAAAGAAAAATTCTCTGAGTAGTTTGGAAATGCTGATCCTTACCCTACCTGGGGTGTCCACTGAGCATTTCCGCAAACTCTAGTTGAACTGCTCTGGGCAATGGATTTTGACATGTTACCCAAACCAAAAGGAATGAGTGGGAAACAATCAAGACAACAGATAGAAGCACTTGCATTTGAATGAGTTTCAAGCATGCTTGGGTACTCGTGTGATCTGAGTGACTCAGTTTTGGAATACAACTGTCGCGTGGTACACCGCGACCTCCAGGCATCCTGGAGTTTCTGAAAAAAAATTTTCTGCGATTTTCACGAAACCACTTTTCTTCAACTTGAATTGGGCTAAAAATCCATCCCTGAAAATAAAAATTCTCTGAGTAGTGTGGAAATGCTGATCTTTACCCTACCTGGGGTGTCCACAGAGCATTTCCGCGAACTCTAGTTGAAGTGCTCTGGGCATGGGATTTTGACATGTTACCCAAACCAAAAGGAATGAGTGGGAAACAATCAAGACAACAGATAGAAGCACTTGCATTTGAATGAGTTTCGAGCATGCTTGGGTACTCGTGTGATCTGAGTGACTCAGTTTTGGAATACAACTGTCGCGTGGTACACCGCGACCTCCAGGCACCCCGGAGTTTCTGAAAAAAAATTTTCTGCGATTTTCACGAAACCACTTTTCTTCAACTTGAATTGGTCTAAAAATCCATCCCTGAAAAGAAAAATTCTCTGAGTAGTTTGGAAATGCTGATCCTTACCCTACCTGGGGTGTCCACTGAGCATTTCCGCAAACTCTAGTTGAACTGCTCTGGGCAATGGATTTTGACATGTTACCCAAACCAAAAGGAATGAGTGGGAAACAATCAAGACAACAGATAGAAGCACTTGCATTTGAATGAGTTTCAAGCATGCTTGGGTACTCGTGTGATCTGAGTGACTCAGTTTTGGAATACAACTGTCGCGTGGTACACCGCGACCTCCAGGCACCCCGGAGTTTCTGAAAAAAAATTTTCTGAGATTTTCACGAAACCACTTTTCTTCAACTTGAATTGGGCTAAAAATCCATCCCTGAAAATAAAAATTCTCTGAGTAGTGTGGAAATGCTGATCCTTACCCTACCTGGGGTGTCCACAGAGCATTTCCGCGAACTCTAGTTGAAGTGCTCTGGGCATGGGATTTTGACATGTTACCCAAACCAAGAGGAATGAGTGGGAAACAATCAAGACAACAGATAGAAGCACTTGCATTTGAATGAGTTTCAAGCATGCTTGGGTACTCGTGTGATCTGAGTGACTCAGTTTTGGAATACAACTGTCGCGTGGTACACCGCGACCTCCAGGCACCCCGGAGTTTCTGAAAAAAAATTTTCTGCGATTTTCACGAAAGCACTTTTCTTCAGCTTGAATTGGGCTAAAAATCCATCCCTGAAAATAAAAATTCTCTGAGTAGTGTGGAAATGCTGCTCCTTACCCTACCTGGGGTGTCCACTGAGCATTTCCGCAAACTCTAGTTGAAGTGCTCTGGGCAATGGATTTTGACATGTTACCCAAATCAAAAGGAATGAGTGGGAAACAATCAAGACAACAGATAGAAGCACTTGGATTTGAATGAGTTTCAAGCATGCTTGGGTACTCGTGTGATCTGAGTGACTCAGTTTTGGAATACAACTGTCGCGTGGTACACCGCGACATCCAGGCACCCCGGAGTTTCTGAAAAAAAATTTTCTGCGATTTTCACGAAACCACTTTTCTTCAACTTGAATTGGGCTAAAAATCCATACCTGAAAATAAAAATTCTCTGAGTAGTGTGGAAATGCTGATCCTTACCCTACCTGGGGTGTCCACAGAGCATTTCCGCGAACTCTAGTTGAAGTGCTCTGGGTATGGGATTTTGACATGTTACCCAAACCAAAAGGAATGAGTGGGAAACAATCAAGACAACAGATAGAAGCACTTGCATTTGAATGAGTTTCAAGCATGCTTGGGTACTCGTGTGATCTGAGTGACTCAGTTTTGGAATACAACTGTCGCGTGATACACCGCGACCTCCAGGCACCCCGGAGTTTCTGAAAAAAAATTTTCTGCGATTTTCACGAAACCACTTTTCTTCAACTTGAATTGGTCTAGAAATCCATCCCTGAAAAGAAAAATTCTCTGAGTAGTTTGGAAATGCTGATCCTTACCCTACCTGGGGTGTCCACTGAGCATTTCCGCAAACTCTAGTTGAACTGCTCTGGGCAATGGATTTTGACATGTTACCCAAACCAAAAGGAATGAGTGGGAAACAATCAAGACAACAGATAGAAGCACTTGCATTTGAATGAGTTTCAAGCATGCTTGGGTACTCGTGTGATCTGAGTGACTCAGTTTTGGAATACAACTGTCGCGTGGTACACCGCGACCTCCAGGCACCCCGGAGTTTCTGAAAAAAATTTTTCTGCGATTTTCACGAAACCACTTTTCTTCAACTTGAATTGGGCTAAAAATCCATCCCTGAAAATAAAAATTCTCTGAGTAGTGTGGAAATGCTGATCTTTACCCTACCTGGGGTGTCCACAGAGCATTTCCGCGAACTCTAGTTGAAGTGCTCTGGGCATGGGATTTTGACATGTTACCCAAACCAAAAGGAATGAGTGGGAAACAATCAAGACAACAGATAGAAGCACTTGCATTTGAATGAGTTTCAAGCATGCTTGGGTACTCGTGTGATCTGAGTGACTCAGTTTTGGAATACAACTGTCGCGTGGTACACCGCGACCTCCAGGCACCCCGGAGTTTCTGAAAAAAATTTTTCTGCGATTTTCACGAAACCACTTTTCTTCAACTTGAATTGGGCTAAAAATCCATCCCTGAAAATAAACATTCTCTGAGTAGTGTGGAAATGCTGATCCTTACCCTACCTGGGGTGTCCACTGAGCATTTCCGCAAACTCTAGTTGAAGTGCTCTGGGCAATGGATTTTGACATGTTACCCAAATCAAAAGGAATGAGTGGGAAACAATCAAGACAACATATAGAAGCACTTGCATTTGAATGAGTTTCAAGCATGCTTGGGTACTCGTGTGATCTGAGTGACTCAGTTTTGGAATACAACTGTCGCGTGGTACACCGCGACCTCCAGGCACCCCGGAGTTTCTGAAAAAAATTTTTCTGCGATTTTCACGAAACCACTTTTCTTCAACTTGAATTGGGCTAAAAATCCATCCCTGAAAATAAAAATTCTCTGAGTAGTGTGGAAATGCTGATCTTTACCCTACCTGGGGTGTCCACAGAGCATTTCCGCGAACTCTAGTTGAAGTGCTCTGGGCATGGGATTTTGACATGTTACCCAAACCAAAAGGAATGAGTGGGAAACAATCAAGACAACAGATAGAAGCACTTGCATTTGAATGAGTTTCAAGCATGCTTGGGTACTCGTGTGATCTGAGTGACTCAGTTTTGGAATACAACTGTCGCGTGGTACACCGCGACCTCCAGGCACCCCGGAGTTTCTGAAAAAAATTTTTCTGCGATTTTCACGAAACCACTTTTCTTCAACTTGAATTGGGCTAAAAATCCATCCCTGAAAATAAACATTCTCTGAGTAGTGTGGAAATGCTGATCCTTACCCTACCTGGGGTGTCCACTGAGCATTTCCGCAAACTCTAGTTGAAGTGCTCTGGGCAATGGATTTTGACATGTTACCCAAATCAAAAGGAATGAGTGGGAAACAATCAAGACAACAGATAGAAGCACTTGCATTTGAATGAGTTTCAAGCATGCTTGGGTACTCGTGTGATCTGAGTGACTCAGTTTTGGAATACAACTGTCGCGTGGTACACCGCGACCTCCAGGCATCCTGGAGTTTCTGAAAAAAAATTTTCTGCGATTTTCACGAAACCACTTTTCTTCAACTTGAATTGGGCTAAAAATCCATCCCTGAAAATAAAAATTCTCTGAGTAGTGTGGAAATGCTGATCTTTACCCTACCTGGGGTGTCCACAGAGCATTTCCGCGAACTCTAGTTGAAGTGCTCTGGGCATGGGATTTTGACATGTTACCCAAACCAAAAGGAATGAGTGGGAAACAATCAAGACAACAGATAGAAGCACTTGCATTTGAATGAGTTTCGAGCATGCTTGGGTACTCGTGTGATCTGAGTGACTCAGTTTTGGAATACAACTGTCGCGTGGTACACCGCGACCTCCAGGCACCCCGGAGTTTCTGAAAAAAAATTTTCTGCGATTTTCACGAAACCACTTTTCTTCAACTTGAATTGGTCTAAAAATCCATCCCTGAAAAGAAAAATTCTCTGAGTAGTTTGGAAATGCTGATCCTTACCCTACCTGGGGTGTCCACTGAGCATTTCCGCAAACTCTAGTTGAACTGCTCTGGGCAATGGATTTTGACATGTTACCCAAACCAAAAGGAATGAGTGGGAAACAATCAAGACAACAGATAGAAGCACTTGCATTTGAATGAGTTTCAAGCATGCTTGGGTACTCGTGTGATCTGAGTGACTCAGTTTTGGAATACAACTGTCGCGTGGTACACCGCGACCTCCAGGCACCCCGGAGTTTCTGAAAAAAAATTTTCTGCGATTTTCACGAAAGCACTTTTCTTCAGCTTGAATTGGGCTAAAAATCCATCCCTGAAAATAAAAATTCTCTGAGTAGTGTGGAAATGCTGCTCCTTACCCTACCTGGGGTGTCCACTGAGCATTTCCGCAAACTCTAGTTGAAGTGCTCTGGGCAATGGATTTTGACATGTTACCCAAATCAAAAGGAATGAGTGGGAAACAATCAAGACAACAGATAGAAGCACTTGCATTTGAATGAGTTTCAAGCATGCTTGGGTACTCGTGTGATCTGAGTGACTCAGTTTTGGAATACAACTGTCGCGTGGTACACCGCGACATCCAGGCACCCCGGAGTTTCTGAAAAAAAATTTTCTGCGATTTTCACGAAACCACTTTTCTTCAACTTGAATTGGGCTAAAAATCCATACCTGAAAATAAAAATTCTCTGAGTAGTGTGGAAATGCTGATCCTTACCCTACCTGGGGTGTCCACAGAGCATTTCCGCGAACTCTAGTTGAAGTGCTCTGGGTATGGGATTTTGACATGTTACCCAAACCAAAAGGAATGAGTGGGAAACAATCAAGACAACAGATAGAAGCACTTGCATTTGAATGAGTTTCAAGCATGCTTGGGTACTCGTGTGATCTGAGTGACTCAGTTTTGGAATACAACTGTCGCGTGATACACCGCGACCTCCAGGCACCCCGGAGTTTCTGAAAAAAAATTTTCTGCGATTTTCACGAAACCACTTTTCTTCAACTTGAATTGGTCTAGAAATCCATCCCTGAAAAGAAAAATTCTCTGAGTAGTTTGGAAATGCTGATCCTTACCCTACCTGGGGTGTCCACTGAGCATTTCCGCAAACTCTAGTTGAACTGCTCTGGGCAATGGATTTTGACATGTTACCCAAACCAAAAGGAATGAGTGGGAAACAATCAAGACAACAGATAGAAGCACTTGCATTTGAATGAGTTTCAAGCATGCTTGGGTACTCGTGTGATCTGAGTGACTCAGTTTTGGAATACAACTGTCGCGTGGTACACCGCGACCTCCAGGCACCCCGGAGTTTCTGAAAAAAATTTTTCTGCGATTTTCACGAAACCACTTTTCTTCAACTTGAATTGGGCTAAAAATCCATCCCTGAAAATAAACATTCTCTGAGTAGTGTGGAAATGCTGATCCTTACCCTACCTGGGGTGTCCACTGAGCATTTCCGCAAACTCTAGTTGAAGTGCTCTGGGCAATGGATTTTGACATGTTACCCAAATCAAAAGGAATGAGTGGGAAACAATCAAGACAACAGATAGAAGCACTTGCATTTGAATGAGTTTCAAGCATGCTTGGGTACTCGTGTGATCTGAGTGACTCAGTTTTGGAATACAACTGTCGCGTGGTACACCGCGACCTCCAGGCATCCTGGAGTTTCTGAAAAAAAATTTTCTGCGATTTTCACGAAACCACTTTTCTTCAACTTGAATTGGGCTAAAAATCCATCCCTGAAAATAAAAATTCTCTGAGTAGTGTGGAAATGCTGATCTTTACCCTACCTGGGGTGTCCACAGAGCATTTCCGCGAACTCTAGTTGAAGTGCTCTGGGCATGGGATTTTGACATGTTACCCAAACCAAAAGGAATGAGTGGGAAACAATCAAGACAACAGATAGAAGCACTTGCATTTGAATGAGTTTCGAGCATGCTTGGGTACTCGTGTGATCTGAGTGACTCAGTTTTGGAATACAACTGTCGCGTGGTACACCGCGACCTCCAGGCACCCCGGAGTTTCTGAAAAAAAATTTTCTGCGATTTTCACGAAACCACTTTTCTTCAACTTGAATTGGTCTAAAAATCCATCCCTGAAAAGAAAAATTCTCTGAGTAGTTTGGAAATGCTGATCCTTACCCTACCTGGGGTGTCCACTGAGCATTTCCGCAAACTCTAGTTGAACTGCTCTGGGCAATGGATTTTGACATGTTACCCAAACCAAAAGGAATGAGTGGGAAACAATCAAGACAACAGATAGAAGCACTTGCATTTGAATGAGTTTCAAGCATGCTTGGGTACTCGTGTGATCTGAGTGACTCAGTTTTGGAATACAACTGTCGCGTGGTACACCGCGACCTCCAGGCACCCCGGAGTTTCTGAAAAAAAATTTTCTGCGATTTTCACGAAAGCACTTTTCTTCAGCTTGAATTGGGCTAAAAATCCATCCCTGAAAATAAAAATTCTCTGAGTAGTGTGGAAATGCTGCTCCTTACCCTACCTGGGGTGTCCACTGAGCATTTCCGCAAACTCTAGTTGAAGTGCTCTGGGCAATGGATTTTGACATGTTACCCAAATCAAAAGGAATGAGTGGGAAACAATCAAGACAACAGATAGAAGCACTTGCATTTGAATGAGTTTCAAGCATGCTTGGGTACTCGTGTGATCTGAGTGACTCAGTTTTGGAATACAACTGTCGCGTGGTACACCGCGACATCCAGGCACCCCGGAGTTTCTGAAAAAAAATTTTCTGCGATTTTCACGAAACCACTTTTCTTCAACTTGAATTGGGCTAAAAATCCATACCTGAAAATAAAAATTCTCTGAGTAGTGTGGAAATGCTGATCCTTACCCTACCTGGGGTGTCCACAGAGCATTTCCGCGAACTCTAGTTGAAGTGCTCTGGGTATGGGATTTTGACATGTTACCCAAACCAAAAGGAATGAGTGGGAAACAATCAAGACAACAGATAGAAGCACTTGCATTTGAATGAGTTTCAAGCATGCTTGGGTACTCGTGTGATCTGAGTGACTCAGTTTTGGAATACAACTGTCGCGTGATACACCGCGACCTCCAGGCACCCCGGAGTTTCTGAAAAAAAATTTTCTGCGATTTTCACGAAACCACTTTTCTTCAACTTGAATTGGTCTAGAAATCCATCCCTGAAAAGAAAAATTCTCTGAGTAGTTTGGAAATGCTGATCCTTACCCTACCTGGGGTGTCCACTGAGCATTTCCGCAAACTCTAGTTGAACTGCTCTGGGCAATGGATTTTGACATGTTACCCAAACCAAAAGGAATGAGTTGGAAACAATCAAGACAACAGATAGAAGCACTTGCATTTGAATGAGTTTCAAGCATGCTTGGGTACTCGTGTGATCTGAGTGACTCAGTTTTGGAATACAACTGTCGCGTGGTACACCGCGACCTCCAGGCACCCCGGAGTTTCTGAAAAAAATTTTTCTGCGATTTTCACGAAACCACTTTTCTTCAACTTGAATTGGGCTAAAAATCCATCCCTGAAAATAAAAATTCTCTGAGTAGTGTGGAAATGCTGATCTTTACCCTACCTGGGGTGTCCACAGAGCATTTCCGCGAACTCTAGTTGAAGTGCTCTGGGCATGGGATTTTGACATGTTACCCAAACCAAAAGGAATGAGTGGGAAACAATCAAGACAACAGATAGAAGCACTTGCATTTGAATGAGTTTCAAGCATGCTTGGGTACTCGTGTGATCTGAGTGACTCAGTTTTGGAATACAACTGTCGCGTGGTACACCGCGACCTCCAGGCACCCCGGAGTTTCTGAAAAAAATTTTTCTGCGATTTTCACGAAACCACTTTTCTTCAACTTGAATTGGGCTAAAAATCCATCCCTGAAAATAAACATTCTCTGAGTAGTGTGGAAATGCTGATCCTTACCCTACCTGGGGTGTCCACTGAGCATTTCCGCAAACTCTAGTTGAAGTGCTCTGGGCAATGGATTTTGACATGTTACCCAAATCAAAAGGAATGAGTGGGAAACAATCAAGACAACAGATAGAAGCACTTGCATTTGAATGAGTTTCAAGCATGCTTGGGTACTCGTGTGATCTGAGTGACTCAGTTTTGGAATACAACTGTCGCGTGGTACACCGCGACCTCCAGGCACCCCGGAGTTTCTGAAAAAAAATTTTCTGCGATTTTCACGAAACCACTTTTCTTCAACTTGAATTGGGCTAAAAATCCATCCCAGAAAATAAAAATTCTCTGAGTAGTGTGGAAATGCTGATCTTTACCCTACCTGGGGTGTCCACAGAGCATTTCCGCGAACTCTAGTTGAAGTGCTCTGGGCATGGGATTTTGACATGTTACCCAAACCAAAAGGAATGAGTGGGAAACAATCAAGACAACAGATAGAAGCACTTGCATTTGAATGAGTTTCAAGCATGCTTGGGTACTCGTGTGATCTGAGTGACTCAGTTTTGGAATACAACTGTCGTGTGGTACACCGCGACCTCCAGGCACCCCGGAGTTTCTGAAAAAAAAATTTCTGCGATTCTCACGAAACCACTTTTCTTCAACTTGAATTGGGCTAAAAATCCATCCCTGAAAATAAAAATTCTCTGAGTAGTGTGGAAATGCTGATCCTTACCCCACCTGGGGTGTCCACTGAGCATTTCCGCAAACTCTAGTTGAAGTGCTCTGGGCAATGGATTTTGACATGTTACCCAAATCAAAAGGAATGAGTGGGAAACAATCAAGACAACAGATAGAAGCACCTGCATTTGAATGAGTTTCAAGCATGCTTGGGTACTCGTGTGATCTGAGTGACTCAGTTTTGGAATACAACTGTCGCGTGATACACCGCGACCTCCAGGCACCCCGGAGTTTCTGAAAAAAAATTTTCTGCGATTTTCACGAAACCACTTTTCTTCAACTTGAATTGGTCTAGAAATCCATCCCTGAAAAGAAAAATTCTCTGAGTAGTTTGGAAATGCTGATCCTTACCCTACCTGGGGTGTCCACAGAGCATTTCCGCGAACTCTAGTTGAAGTGCTCTGGGCAATGGATTTTGACATGTTACCCAAACCAAAAGGAATGAGTGGGAAACAATCAAGACAACAGATAGAAGCACTTGCATTTGAATGAGTTTCAAGCATGCTTGGGTACTCGTGTGATCTGAGTGACTCAGTTTTGGAATACAACTGTCGCGTGGTACACCGCGACCTCCAGGCACCCCGGAGTTTCTGAAAAAAAATTTTCTGCGATTTTCACGAAACCACTTTTCTTCAACTTGAATTGGGCTAAAAATCTATCCCTGAAAATAAAAATTCTCTGAGTAGTGTGGAAATGCTGATCTTTACCCTACCTGGGGTGTCCACAGAGCATTTCCGCGAACTCTAGTTGAAGTGCTCTGGGCATGGGATTTTGACATGTTACCCAAACCAAAAGGAATGAGTGGGAAACAATCAAGACAACAGATAGAAGCACTTGCATTTGAATGAGTTTCAAGCATGCTTGGGTACTCGTGTGATCTGAGTGACTCAGTTTTGGAATACAACTGTCGCGTTTTACACCGCGACCTCCAGGCACCCCGGAGTTTCTGAAAAAAATTTTTCTGCGATTTTCACGAAACCACTTTTCTTCAACTTGAATTGGGCTAAAAATCCATCCCAGAAAATAAAAATTCTCTGAGTAGTGTGGAAATGCTGATCTTTACCCTACCTGGGGTGTCCACAGAGCATTTCCGCGAACTCTAGTTGAAGTGCTCTGGGCATGGGATTTTGACATGTTACCCAAACCAAAAGGAATGAGTGGGAAACAATCAAGACAACAGATAGAAGCACTTGCATTTGAATGAGTTTCAAGCATGCTTGGGTACTCGTGTGATCTGAGTGACTCAGTTTTGGAATACAACTGTCGTGTGGTACACCGCGACCTCCAGGCACCCCGGAGTTTCTGAAAAAAAAATTTCTGCGATTCTCACGAAACCACTTTTCTTCAACTTGAATTGGGCTAAAAATCCATCCCTGAAAATAAAAATTCTCTGAGTAGTGTGGAAATGCTGATCCTTACCCCACCTGGGGTGTCCACTGAGCATTTCCGCAAACTCTAGTTGAAGTGCTCTGGGCAATGGATTTTGACATGTTACCCAAATCAAAAGGAATGAGTGGGAAACAATCAAGACAACAGATAGAAGCACTTGCATTTGAATGAGTTTCAAGCATGCTTGGGTACTCGTGTGATCTGAGTGACTCAGTTTTGGAATACAACTGTCGCGTGGTACACCGCGACCTCCAGGCACCCCGGAGTTTCTGAAAAAAAATTTTCTGCGATTTTCACGAAACCACTTTTCTTCAACTTGAATTGGGCTAAAAATCCATCCCAGAAAATAAAAATTCTCTGAGTAGTGTGGAAATGCTGATCTTTACCCTACCTGGGGTGTCCACAGAGCATTTCCGCGAACTCTAGTTGAAGTGCTCTGGGCATGGGATTTTGACATGTTACCCAAACCAAAAGGAATGAGTGGGAAACAATCAAGACAACAGATAGAAGCACTTGCATTTGAATGAGTTTCAAGCATGCTTGGGTTCTCGTGTGATCTGAGTGACTCAGTTTTGGAATACAACTGTCGCGTGATACACCGCGACCTCCAGGCACCCCGGAGTTTCTGAAAAAAAATTTTCTGCGATTTTCACGAAACCACTTTTCTTCAACTTGAATTGGTCTAGAAATCCATCCCTGAAAAGAAAAATTCTCTGAGTAGTTTGGAAATGCTGATCCTTACCCTACCTGGGGTGTCCACTGAGCATTTCCGCAAACTCTAGTTGAACTGCTCTGGGCAATGGATTTTGACATGTTACCCAAACCAAAAGGAATGAGTGGGAAACAATCAAGACAACAGATAGAAGCACTTGCATTTGAATGAGTTTCAAGCATGCTTGGGTACTCGTGTGATCTGAGTGACTCAGTTTTGGAATACAACTGTCGCGTGGTACACCGCGACCTCCAGGCACCCCGGAGTTTCTGAAAAAAATTTTTCTGCGATTTTCACGAAACCACTTTTCTTCAACTTGAATTGGGCTAAAAATCCATCCCAGAAAATAAAAATTCTCTGAGTAGTGTGGAAATGCTGATCTTTACCCTACCTGGGGTGTCCACAGAGCATTTCCGCGAACTCTAGTTGAAGTGCTCTGGGCATGGGATTTTGACATGTTACCCAAACCAAAAGGAATGAGTGGGAAACAATCAAGACAACAGATAGAAGCACTTGCATTTGAATGAGTTTCAAGCATGCTTGGGTACTCGTGTGATCTGAGTGACTCAGTTTTGGAATACAACTGTCGTGTGGTACACCGCGACCTCCAGGCACCCCGGAGTTTCTGAAAAAAAAATTTCTGCGATTCTCACGAAACCACTTTTCTTCAACTTGAATTGGGCTAAAAATCCATCCCTGAAAATAAAAATTCTCTGAGTAGTGTGGAAATGCTGATCCTTACCCCACCTGGGGTGTCCACTGAGCATTTCCGCAAACTCTAGTTGAAGTGCTCTGGGCAATGGATTTTGACATGTTACCCAAATCAAAAGGAATGAGTGGGAAACAATCAAGACAACAGATAGAAGCACTTGCATTTGAATGAGTTTCAAGCATGCTTGGGTACTCGTGTGATCTGAGTGACTCAGTTTTGGAATACAACTGTCGCGTGGTACACCGCGACCTCCAGGCACCTCGGAGTTTCTGAAAAAAAAATTTCTGCGATTTTCACGAAACCACTTTTCTTCAACTTGAATTGGGCTAAAAATCCATCCCTGAAAATAAAAATTCTCTGAGTAGTGTGGAAATGCTGATCCTTACCCTACCTGGGGTGTCCACTGAGCATTTCCGCAAACTCTAGTTGAAGTGCTCTGGGCAATGGGATTTTGACATGTTACCCAAACCAAAAGGAATGAGTGAGAAACAATCAAGACAACAGATAGAAGCACTTGCATTTGAATGAGTTTCAAGCATGCTTGGGTACTCGTGTGATCTGAGTGACTCAGTTTTGGAATACAACTGTCGCGTGGTACACCGCGACCTCCAGGCACCTCGGAGTTTCTGAAAAAAAAATTTCTGCGATTTTCACGAAACCACTTTTCTTCAACTTGAATTGGGCTAAAAATCCATCCCTGAAAATAAAAATTCTCTGAGTAGTGTGGAAATGCTGATCCTTACCCTACCTGGGGTGTCCACAGAGCATTTCCGCGAACTCTAGTTGAAGTGCTCTGGGCATGGGATTTTGACATGTTACCCAAACCAAAAGGAATGAGTGGGAAACAATCAAGACAACAGATAGAAGCACTTGCATTTGAATGAGTTTCAAGCATGCTTGGGTACTCGTGTGATCTGAGTGACTCAGTTTTGGAATACAACTGTCGCGTGGTACACCGCGACCTCCAGGCACCCCGGAGTTTCTGAAAAAAAAATTTCTGCGATTTTCACGAAACCACTTTTCTTCAACTTGAATTGGGCTAAAAATCCATCCCTGAAAATAAACATTCTCTGAGTAGTGTGGAAATGCTGATCCTTACCCTACCTGGGGTGTCCACTGAGCATTTCCGCAAACTCTAGTTGAAGTGCTCTGGGCAATGGATTTTGACATGTTACCCAAATCAAAAGGAATGAGTGGGAAACAATCAAGACAACAGATAGAAGCACTTGCATTTGAATGAGTTTCAAGCATGCTTGGGTACTCGTGTGATCTGAGTGACTCAGTTTTGGAATACAACTGTCGCGTGGTACACCGCGACCTCCAGGCATCCTGGAGTTTCTGAAAAAAAATTTTCTGCGATTTTCACGAAACCACTTTTCTTCAACTTGAATTGGGCTAAAAATCCATCCCTGAAAATAAAAATTCTCTGAGTAGTGTGGAAATGCTGATCTTTACCCTACCTGGGGTGTCCACAGAGCATTTCCGCGAACTCTAGTTGAAGTGCTCTGGGCATGGGATTTTGACATGTTACCCAAACCAAAAGGAATGAGTGGGAAACAATCAAGACAACAGATAGAAGCACTTGCATTTGAATGAGTTTCGAGCATGCTTGGGTACTCGTGTGATCTGAGTGACTCAGTTTTGGAATACAACTGTCGCGTGGTACACCGCGACCTCCAGGCACCCCGGAGTTTCTGAAAAAAAATTTTCTGCGATTTTCACGAAACCACTTTTCTTCAACTTGAATTGGTCTAAAAATCCATCCCTGAAAAGAAAAATTCTCTGAGTAGTTTGGAAATGCTGATCCTTACCCTACCTGGGGTGTCCACTGAGCATTTCCGCAAACTCTAGTTGAACTGCTCTGGGCAATGGATTTTGACATGTTACCCAAACCAAAAGGAATGAGTGGGAAACAATCAAGACAACAGATAGAAGCACTTGCATTTGAATGAGTTTCAAGCATGCTTGGGTACTCGTGTGATCTGAGTGACTCAGTTTTGGAATACAACTGTCGCGTGGTACACCGCGACCTCCAGGCACCGAGGAGTTTCTGAAAAAAAATTTTCTGAGATTTTCACGAAACCACTTTTCTTCAACTTGAATTGGGCTAAAAATCCATCCCTGAAAATAAAAATTCTCTGAGTAGTGTGGAAATGCTGATCTTTACCCTACCTGGGGTGTCCACAGAGCATTTCCGCGAACTCTAGTTGAAGTGCTCTGGACATGGGATTTTGACATGTTACCCAAACCAAAAGGAATGAGTGGGAAACAATCAAGACAACAGATAGAAGCACTTGCATTTGAATGAGTTTCAAGCATGCTTGGGTACTCGTGTGATCTGAGTGACTCAGTTTTGGAATACAACTGTCGCGTGGTACACCGCGACCTCCAGGCACCCCGGAGTTTCTGAAAAAAAATTTTCTGCGATTTTCACGAAAGCACTTTTCTTCAGCTTGAATTGGGCTAAAAATCCATCCCTGAAAATAAAAATTCTCTGAGTAGTGTGGAAATGCTGCTCCTTACCCTACCTGGGGTGTCCACTGAGCATTTCCGCAAACTCTAGTTGAAGTGCTCTGGGCAATGGATTTTGACATGTTACCCAAATCAAAAGGAATGAGTGGGAAACAATCAAGACAACAGATAGAAGCACTTGCATTTGAATGAGTTTCAAGCATGCTTGGGTACTCGTGTGATCTGAGTGACTCAGTTTTGGAATACAACTGTCGCATGGTACACCGCGACATCCAGGCACCCCGGAGTTTCTGAAAAAAAAATTTCTGCGATTTTCATGAAACCACTTTTCTTCAACTTGAATTGGGCTAAAAATCCATACCTGAAAATAAAAATTCTCTGAGTAGTGTGGAAATGCTGATCCTTACCCTACCTGGGGTGTCCACAGAGCATTTCCGCGAACTCTAGTTGAAGTGCTCTGGGTATGGGATTTTGACATGTTACCCAAACCAAAAGGAATGAGTGGGAAACAATCAAGACAACAGATAGAAGCACTTGCATTTGAATGAGTTTCAAGCATGCTTGGGTACTCGTGTGATCTGAGTGACTCAGTTTTGGAATACAACTGTCGCGTGATACACCGCGACCTCCAGGCACCCCGGAGTTTCTGAAAAAAAATTTTCTGCGATTTTCACGAAACCACTTTTCTTCAACTTGAATTGGTCTAGAAATCCATCCCTGAAAAGAAAAATTCTCTGAGTAGTTTGGAAATGCTGATCCTTACCCTACCTGGGGTGTCCACTGAGCATTTCCGCAAACTCTAGTTGAACTGCTCTGGGCAATGGATTTTGACATGTTACCCAACCAAAAGGAATGAGTGGGAAACAATCAAGACAACAGATAGAAGCACTTGCATTTGAATGAGTTTCAAGCATGCTTGGGTACTCGTGTGATCTGAGTGACTCAGTTTTGGAATACAACTGTCGCGTGGTACACCGCGACCTCCAGGCACCCCGGAGTTTCTGAAAAAAATTTTTCTGCGATTTTCACGAAACCACTTTTCTTCAACTTGAATTGGGCTAAAAATCCATCCCTGAAAATAAAAATTCTCTGAGTAGTGTGGAAATGCTGATCTTTACCCTACCTGGGGTGTCCACAGAGCATTTCCGCGAACTCTAGTTGAAGTGCTCTGGGCATGGGATTTTGACATGTTACCCAAACCAAAAGGAATGAGGGGGAAACAATCAAGACAACAGATAGAAGCACTTGCATTTGAATGAGTTTCAAGCATGCTTGGGTACTCGTGTGATCTGAGTGACTCAGTTTTGGAATACAACTGTCGCGTGGTACACCGCGACCTCCAGGCACCCCGGAGTTTCTGAAAAAAAATTTTCTGCGATTTTCACGAAACCACTTTTCTTCAACTTGAATTGGGCTAAAAATCCATCCCAGAAAATAAAAATTCTCTGAGTAGTGTGGAAATGCTGATCTTTACCCTACCTGGGGTGTCCACAGAGCATTTCCGCGAACTCTAGTTGAAGTGCTCTGGGCATGGGATTTTGACATGTTACCCAAACCAAAAGGAATGAGTGGGAAACAATCAAGACAACAGATAGAAGCACTTGCATTTGAATGAGTTTCAAGCATGCTTGGGTACTCGTGTGATCTGAGTGACTCAGTTTTGGAATACAACTGTCGTGTGGTACACCGCGACCTCCAGGCACCCCGGAGTTTCTGAAAAAAAAATTTCTGCGATTCTCACGAAACCACTTTTCTTCAACTTGAATTGGGCTAAAAATCCATCCCTGAAAATAAAAATTCTCTGAGTAGTGTGGAAATGCTGATCCTTACCCCACCTGGGGTGTCCACTGAGCATTTCCGCAAACTCTAGTTGAACTGCTCTGGGCAATGGATTTTGACATGTTACCCAAACCAAAAGGAATGAGTGGGAAACAATCAAGACAACAGATAGAAGCACTTGCATTTGAATGAGTTTCAAGCATGCTTGGGTACTCGTGTGATCTGAGTGACTCAGTTTTGGAATACAACTGTCGCGTGGTACACCGCGACCTCCAGGCACCCCGGAGTTTCTGAAAAAAATTTTTCTGCGATTTTCACGAAACCACTTTTCTTCAACTTGAATTGGGCTAAAAATCCATCCCTGAAAATAAAAATTCTCTGAGTAGTGTGGAAATGCTGATCTTTACCCTACCTGGGGTGTCCACAGAGCATTTCCGCGAACTCTAGTTGAAGTGCTCTGGGCATGGGATTTTGACATGTTACCCAAACCAAAAGGAATGAGTGGGAAACAATCAAGACAACAGATAGAAGCACTTGCATTTGAATGAGTTTCAAGCATGCTTGGGTACTCGTGTGATCTGAGTGACTCAGTTTTGGAATACAACTGTCGCGTGGTACACCGCGACCTCCAGGCACCCCGGAGTTTCTGAAAAATATTTTTCTGCGATTTTCACGAAACCACTTTTCTTCAACTTGAATTGGGCTAAAAATCCATCCCAGAAAATAAAAATTCTCTGAGTAGTGTGGAAATGCTGATCTTTACCCTACCTGGGGTGTCCACAGAGCATTTCCGCGAACTCTAGTTGAAGTGCTCTGGGCATGGGATTTTGACATGTTACCCAAACCAAAAGGAATGAGTGGGAAACAATCAAGACAACAGATAGAAGCACTTGCATTTGAATGAGTTTCAAGCATGCTTGGGTACTCGTGTGATCTGAGTGACTCAGTTTTGGAATACAACTGTCGTGTGGTACACCGCGACCTCCAGGCACCCCGGAGTTTCTGAAAAAAAAATTTCTGCGATTCTCACGAAACCACTTTTCTTCAACTTGAATTGGGCTAAAAATCCATCCCTGAAAATAAAAATTCTCTGAGTAGTGTGGAAATGCTGATCCTTACCCTACCTGGGGTGTCCACAGAGCATTTCCGCGAACTCTAGTTGAAGTGCTCTGGGCATGGGATTTTGACATGTTACCCAAACCAAAAGGAATGAGTGGGAAACAATCAAGACAACAGATAGAAGCACTTGCATTTGAATGAGTTTCAAGCATGCTTGGGTACTCGTGTGATCTGAGTGACTCAGTTTTGGAATACAACTGTCGCGTGGTACACCGCGACCTCCAGGCACCCCGGAGTTTCTGAAAAAAAAATTTCTGCGATTTTCACGAAACCACTTTTCTTCAACTTGAATTGGGCTAAAAATCCATCCCTGAAAATAAAAATTCTCTGAGTAGTGTGGAAATGCTGATCCTTACCCCACCTGGGGTGTCCACTGAGCATTTCCGCAAACTCTAGTTGAAGTGCTCTGGGCAATGGATTTTGACATGTTACCCAAATCAAAAGGAATGAGTGGGAAACAATCAAGACAACAGATAGAAGCACTTGCATTTGAATGAGTTTCAAGCATGCTTGGGTACTCGTGTGATCTGAGTGACTCAGTTTTGGAATACAACTGTCGCGTGGTACACCGCGACCTCCAGGCACCCCGGAGTTTCTGAAAAAAAATTTTCTGCGATTTTCACGAAACCACTTTTCTTCAACTTGAATTGGGCTAAAAATCCATCCCTGAAAATAAAAATTCTCTGAGTAGTGTGGAAATGCTAATCCTTACCCTACCTGGGGTGTCCACTGAGCATTTCCGCAAACTCTAGTTGAAGTGCTCTGGGCATGGGATTTTGACATGTTACCTAAACCAAAAGGAATGAGTGGGAAACAGTCAAGACAACAGATAGAAGCAGTTGCATTTGAATGAGTTTCAAGCATGCTTGGGTACTCGTGTGATCTGAGTGACTCAGTTTTGGAATACAACTGTCGCGTGGTACACCGCGACCTCCAGGCACCCCGCAGTTTCTGAAAAAAAAAATTCTGCGATTTTCACGAAACCACTTTTCTTCAACTTGAATTGGGCTAAAAATCCATCCCTGTAAATAAACATTCTCTGAGTAGTGTGGAAATGCTGATCCTTACCCTACCTGGGGTGTCAACTGAGCATTTCCGCAAACTCTAGTTGAAGTGCTCTGGGCATGGGATTTTGACATGTTCCCCAAACCAAAAGGAATGAGTGGGAAACAATCAAGACAACAGATAGAAACACTTTTTCAGCATGGAATAAACCTTTACTTGTTCCTTTGCAGCCTACACATTCTGACGCAGCTACCTACGTGAACTTAATTAAAATATGGGTATCTTGTATCCACGAAACACCAACTTATTGATACTCATTACTGTTACTTTATCCAGATTTTTTTCCTGATTTAAGTTATGGAGCATAAACGCTATTATAAAAATCTATCACTGAATGAATAGAGCATTCATGCTACAAATAAATCCATGTTGTATTAATATAAAATCATGTTTTGAAAACAGATAACTCCTTCTTCATATGAGGTGTCAGGCCTGAACAGAACTCATACTGTACATGTGTACAAAATTAATAAAATTCTGTTCACTAGCCTATTTTTTGTTTTGGCTTTTCATGACATATCTATATTTTTCCATATTACTTATTTTTTCAATCAGTAAGCATATTAGATTAACAAATTACTTTATATACGATCACTTAGATTATCTTATCTTGGGTATTCTTATTGCCATTAGGGATAGGATCCTCAATTTAGCAATTAGCATCTGCAAATAAATTATGCAAGCCAATATTTTATTTAATTAATATTTTGCTAAAACCATTTAGTTTGCTTGATTGTAAAAATGAAAAAGGAATATATAATTCTTAGCTGTATACCCTAATGTGTTTGAACTGCACTATTTTTTTAAATCAATTTACAAGTAAAATGCTTAAAAGATAAGTATTTTGAGAAGCTCACAATGATACACAAGAAATCATGCACAGGGCAACAGAGCTATCACCCTAGTTGTGAACCTCCTTGCCCACCCACATTACAGTGGCTGAGAACTAGACCCAGGCAGGCTAGGAAACATGTCCAGGCAGGACAGGTAGAACAGGATAGGTGAGGGAGAGGCAGGCTGACAGCCCTCGAAAGTGCCAAGCAGCCACACACACACAGACAGATATGGTGTCACACCCAGCCAGAGAGCTACAGAACCATAGACTTCACTGAAAACCATATTCAGCATTTGAGCTGAAAGCCAGGCAGATACAGGGAATCCAAGACAAGTTGCTGAGTCAATGGGAATTTGAGAGAGAATACCAGAAAAACAGGAATCCATTCCAGACTGACTGGGATTTAAAACTGAGTACCATATCTGGTGGGAGTCTGAGACAGAATACCAGGCTGACAGAAATCTGAATCTGTTTACCAGACTGATAGGAATACGTTACAGAGAGATGGGGGAGCCAGACAGATTACCAGACTGACAGGTATTCAAGAGATTGAATACGTTGAGTACCAGAACAGACTGAGACAAAAAGCAGGCAGACAGACAGGCCAGGCCTACAGGCAGGCAGACCAAGCATGGAGAGACAGAAACCAGGCTCATGGGGCTCAGGCTCAAGATAGAATGACAGAGCCCCAAATACTTTTGGATCCAGGTGTCACGGGAGCCAGTCCTGACTCCCATAAAGTGAGTTGTTTAGGACCCTACGCAGACGGTATAATCCGGAAGTGACTGGAGAAGGACAACAGGGCAAACACAGCTGGAACAGGATGGGATGACAGACAAAGCTGGCAAAGGCGAATGAGTCCAAGGGGAGCCCAATTGAAAAAAACAGGGAGCAGTCCAAAATCCCATACTGGGAGATCCAAACCCAAAGACGAACAAAGGGAACAGGAAACCAGGAACACAGAAGATAAAACCATAACGGAGCTAGGCGCTCTGAGCCCTGGACAGGACACTGTTCTGAAGACTACATTATGCCGTCGGGTCTCTCCTGGACCAGCTGGTAGGTGGGCTTCTGGGTGTCCATCTTCCAATGCTGAGCCCTGAGCTTTAGAGCCATGGGGTTTAAATAATAACGGGGAAACCAGGGACAGGTGTATGTAATAATGAAACTAAAATACAAAAGGGTTGGAGCACCCTCTAGAGGAGGGATGACGATCGTAAAACCAGGACTTTATTGAGCTTATCATCTAGCCAGGGCATTTCCACTAACCAATTCCAACTGTGTGTAGACAATTCCAAGAGTGTGCAGACACTGAGAGGCATAACAGAGTGCTAGATTTACTTTAAACCCACAATAATCCTCTGAAATGTTTCCCTATACTGAATGGCACTTGAGTGCAATTTATCCAGTTCTACATACCATTTTTTCTCTTCAGAATTAGAAATTTATTTACTTTAACCTTGCAAAATAAAGCATTTTAGTAGGTATAGGGTAAGGCATAGATGTTGTGTTTGTGGGTTAAAAAAGAACACAAAGGTTGTTCATAGTTAATCAACTGTGCCGTAAATAATTAGATCCACCATAATAAAGAATAAACATTCAACATTTGACTGGACATTCCTGGAGAGGTCATTGCGCCATCTTCCACAGAAAGGGACAATAGCATAAAGACAGGAATGTTCTGCTTTGCATATGGGACAACTGATCATTTGAGTCACCATTAACAGAAAAATGCCTGTAGTTGCTCCTTTTCAAGAAAATATGACAAAATTACTGCCTCTTGTATTTTTTCTATTAAATAAGTAATATCAATTAAAGAAGTAAAATTTCATTTAACAAAAAGTGTTGTAGTTGTTTATTCAGAATTTATCTCTGAAGAATGAAGAGATAAGAGAGATGCCCAGGAAGTGGGATAATAATATAATTTTCGTGTTTTTGTATGTTTTTTGCAAACTATGCAGTCTAGTGGCTTGACGTAGGCTTTGTGCTCAAATGTATATAAAGATGCTACCTGGCCTTGGTCAGTAAGATAAGGGCATGTATTTGGTAAGCTGGCTGTACGCCCAGAATATGAAAAGAACTAACTGTTGTCTAGTCTGCAACTTAGATATAATTAATTGGCAGGTGTTGCTTTTTCATCATTTGTTTAGAATATGTCATAGTAACTCATTGTGTTTAAAGGTATAAAGGACCATCTTCAGCTACTTATTTTTTAAGTCTGGTGGTCGCAAACCAGACTTCCATATGCATATGAATAAAGGGACTTCTGCTTCACAGACACCTGAACTTTGTCATTTGTTTGACACAAAATCTCTAACAACACAGAATAACCTGAGTTATTGACATTCAACATATTGGCAAAGCAAGTGGTCATGGAAGACTAATAGCTACTCACAGAATATTTTTTGTTCAACCTAGAGTGCATTTATTTCAAAGGAAAAAAAAACAGAGAATTTCACTATACTAGGAGAACTTAGATAAAAGAAATAGAACATTTACAGTGCTTAGGCAGAAATCTGCAACAATAAGTATAGAACCCTGTAGAGACCCTTAGGCTGTTCAGTCAATTTCCATACACTTCTTATCATTTCTTTCCTTTGGGACCATCAGCATCGAATGCAGATATAAGAGGCCTCAGACATATGCATCTGATGCCACTCTGTGTAGGAAACGTGGTACAGTAGAAATGGTCTAATTCAATTTTAAGCTTTTTAGTGGTAGTTTTAGGCTGCCATTATTAAGAGCTATACACATAAAACTAGTTTTAATTATTTTGGTGTATTTTATTTTTAGTTGTGGCAAGGTTCAGAAAGTCATTTGTTAAGCAGTACTTTTATTCCAACGAAAGGAGTTTTATTTCCATGACCATTTGTTCACTGACTGTTCCTGGAAATTTAAAAATACAATTCCAAAACTGTTGTAATTCTAAAAGCTTTCATTCTGAATCTAAAGTAAAACTAATACTTTCCATGTTGCCTCTCTGTAACTGTTCTTTTAGATGTTTTCATGCAAGATTAATAACAATTGTATGAAACAAGGAAACTATGCTTACATTGACCACAGAGTGCTTTTACAGAAATAATTTCTATAGTTTCATGAAACATAAACACTACTGAATTAAAAAAGCATTGAATAAAATAAAAGGGAAACAGTTCAAGGAAAATATATGCAGTGTTGAAGCAACAAGGTAACACAAAACAGAAATGATTACATTACACATTACCATCTGTTAGGAAATAATTACAGTATTTATTTTCTGTGGAGAGAGAAGCAGTTGTATTGATGGATACTAAAGTTAAAGTCTGCCTGTAGGCATATGTAGACTGCTACACAGATGTTTTTGCAATAGTTGCAACAGGTCATTATCTTTTCACAAACTGCTTAACTGATAGGAATTTACTTCTAGTTGATTTTGATTACCTATTATCTTGGGATACATTATAATATTTCAAATTTTATGTTCCAACGTTGAATATAGGACCATCCAATGGTTAATGGTAGTAATCATGTACAATAAAGCTCCAGCACTATTTCCCATGAAGATTGTCTTTTTTAAAATTGTACTACTCATTTGTGGCTCTATGGCTCCTCTTGTAGGGTGCCGGTTGGTGACCTGTGAGAGTCTGGGTCCAAATCCTTGGGTCCCCACAAAACACACAAAACAGACATTTGACATTTTATGTAATACTCTTTTGAAAGTCCTTGAGTTTTCCTGAAGTTCCCTGTATGTCAAATTAAAAAGAAAATTATTTTTAGTCAGAAACTTTTGTTAATTTTCTCATTTTTCGTTACCTAATTAAATTGCTGTTTCCTTCAAAAATGCTGCCTTGAGGCCATATTAAATAGCAGTCTAACTTAATGAGAGTATCACTTTCTTTTAATTTAATAGAACTGAATATACACAAAAAAAGAAATATCAACTACAAAGCTTAGTGCCATTGACATTTTCTTTAAGAAAAAAAACTATTTTAACTATTACTTGATAACCATTCCAAAATCAAGAATCATTTAAAATGGCACATAACAACATATCCAAAACTAAATAACTATATTAGAGATTGCAGCATAAATAGTACCAGCGTCTCTAATATATTTACTAATATTTTAATAATGATCAATTTAGATAAAAGGTTTTAACAGTATCTGAACAATTCTGGTTTTTAATGCTGTGCAACAGTGGAACTATGTGCACTGCGTCACTACACTTGTATCTTAGACTGCAAAACATCAGACTTTTATTATTGTCCATAATAATCTCATTGCTTATGTCTAGGTGAAATACAGGTATGAAACATAGGAGGTAAATATCAAAGTCTCATGTTATAAGACTAACATAGAAGGTTGGTTTGGTTTTGGGAACTTCAGGAATTTCACAGTAAAGGATTCTGTGATTTTAGCTCTGTTGTACAAGCTGTGTAAGGTCAAACACGTTCTAGATTACAAGGAACTATAATGGGTTTAAAACCCAGTTTTGAAAATGTACTTAAATCTGATGTAATTTTCCACACTCCAGTTTTTATGTGTGAGGAACAAGAATGATCAGGGTGACTCCCAAGAGGCTGAACCAGTGAAGATGCTCGTTTGGAGTACATATAGTACAGGTTGAGCTCTACAGTTCAGACATCACTGGTTCAAACCTGGGCTTTATCATTAGTCAGCTGTGATTGTTATTCTTCAATCAATGGTGCATAATTCATCAAGTTCTGCTCTGGATTAGTGTACTTTAGTCTATCAAAGTATCACTGGCTTGCAATGCAGAGTGATAAGTGAGAACTGCACCAGTCCTCTATTGGATGATAAAACTCTGTGGGTCTTCATCTTGCTTAATCTAGTTCAGTATATAGGCAACATGGTGAGCTGAACTGACTAATAACTTGTTAATTCTAAATATGTAGGATATTGTTACAAATTGGTAGCATTTGAATAGAAGCACTGAATCAACAAACCATAGACCTCTGTAGACTAACCAAACACAATCCTAAAACAATAACATTATAAACTTCTTTAAAACTTTAAATAAATTAGTAAAAGAAAGGAAAAAAATGTTGACCTTAAACAACGATACAACATAAACTATAGTAAGGGACATTAAACCAAGGAAAATGTTTTTCCCTGATACCTGACAGTTCATATCTGGAGAGGTTAAATGACCATCCATGCTGTCTGTGGCACCGTTGCAGACCGATATACGGGATTAGACAGATAATAATAATAATAATAATAATAATAATAATAATAATAATAATAATAATTGCTTACACTTATATAGTACTTTTCTGGACACTCCACTCACAGCGCTTTACAGGTAATTGGGACTCCCCTCCACCACCACCAAAGTGCAGCATCCACCTGGAAGATAAGCTGTCGGTACTGCAGACAGACGTGGGTTCTAGAAGAGTCAGTGCTCTTCAATCCTTAGTGCTCTGTGGCAAAAACTGCACATCACTGTTACAGACAATAATTAAATTGCCTGCACAGATTTTAGAGCTGCTGCCCTGCTCTTGCAGTGTCTTTGCAACTCACCTAGTTAGGGTGTCTCAGGGGTTGTGATCTGGTACACACACAGTTCACTGGCTAGATCAGGGGCTCAGAGGCTCAGGCTACTGACATCGGTACTGTCAATACTGCTGACTCTAGGCTGACTGCTTCTGCTGCTGCTGTCCTCTATTTCTCCTGTCAGCTGGAGGTCTTCCTCCTCTGGTACTTTATGAAAACCAGGTGGAGGTGCGGGAAACTCAGGTGTTGTCTCTTCAAGGGCAGAGAGTCACTGTACACAATCTGTTGTGCACTGGTAAGATTTACTGAGGACTATTCTAACCCTGAACACTAGCAGAGAGTAGTGTTATCCCCAGTCAAAACAGTTTTCTTCTGCTAGTGAGCACCTCACTCTCCCCTGCGTCTGCTCTTCCTGCCTGACCAGCTCTAGACTCACACATCTCTATATTTTTGCTAACCATACAGTATTTACTACATCTGTCCACTGCTCAAACTTCCTCAAGATCTCCTTTATTTAATTTCACAAGCTTTTCACTGTAGGCTTAGAGGACACAGAAACCTCTAGATCTACCAAACTCGTTTTTGACTTGTAGGTCTTTTCATCTGTCTCCCCCAAATTAACACAACAATTATCCAATTTATATCCTAGTTCCTAGATTTTTCATTTCAGTTGCTAGTGTTTTTCTATCTCGTTTTCCAGTTTTTGTAAGCTACAATTCATTTTAGTTCATAAAGTTTTCCCACTTGATCTGCATTTAAAGGTTTACAGACAAGGCGATCTAGAGGTCTAACAACCTAATCACACAGAAAACCCCAGACTGCTACCACATATTCAATTCTTAAATAATGCTCTCTCCAGCAAGGTTTAAATACTATGCTCCAATCAGGTTTTGTCTGGTTAATCATGAATTAGGGGCTCTCGCCTGGCACAAGCTTTAAATTCCAACTTCTCTCACTTCTCTCTCTCTTGCGGTCTGGGCTTTATTTTACCTCTTTTCTTCTGATGATGATCTGATCTCATATTATGTTTATCTGGACTGTTAATAGACACATGTGCCTATAACTTAATTAACTTAGGTAAAGCAAGATAAACTTTATCATTGTATTTGATCATAGGATTTGGATCCCCTACATCTCAGCAAACATCCCCTTTGTTTTAAAGCTGTTAATGTTTGCAATGCAAGCTGTTACACACTTTATCTTAACTCTGATCTAAACCTCTGGATCTACCAAACTTTTTTGACCTGTAGATCTTTTAATCTGTCTCCCCCAAATTTACACAATAATTATCCAATTTATATCTTAGTTCCTATTCACCCATAGTTGTAACAATACTAAAAAAATAATGATGGCATGTAGTTCTTATAAGTGTACCAGACCTATGTGTTTCATACCTGTATTTCTTCAAGACAAAAGCAATGAGATTATCATTGACAATAATAAACTATTCAGTGTTTTACACAAAAATAAGAGTAATTTCATGGATCATGGACAATATTACCAAGGTAATACTCAAGAGCTGCAAACCCATGTAGAAAAACTTGAAAGTTATGAAAAACAGGCTATAGAAAAATAGCAAAGGATTACAATTGTGGAAGAAGCTGCTGACATGCTTGAGATTTGGCTGCTAGCACTGGATAAACAGGTGCAGGAAAGAGCTGATCCTATCGACGATCTGGAAAATAGAGGGAGAAGAAAGAATGTATGCATTGCCCACCCAGTCATGGCTGCCTAGTTCCTGAACACTGAAACCAAATCAAGTTGAATTAAGACTGAGAGGGCCCACTGCATGCTAGCCCCTATGCCAGGTCCAGACAACAGGCCACAGCCAGTTGTTATCAGATTACACAATCACGTGGACAAGCAGAGATTGATGAAGGTTTCAAGGCTCAGTGAGGCAAACAGGAGATCTCTAATATATGAAGACTCAAAAGTAATGATCTTCCAGTTTATGAAATATTGATACGGTTTACTTGCAGATCACTCACAGTAGAGCCACTAAGGTATTCGACAGTCCTGGCTATGGAATTCATCGACATGGTGGAATAATCAGATGCTTAGTGCAGCTTTGTTTACCCACTGGACTCCATGATTACTGCTGGAAGGTAGGTCTGTGTGTAATCAGTGCTTCTGCTGAGAGTGAGGTAATCATGGGTTCTGTGTTTAATTCAGCCATCTTTTTGTCTTTTGTCCTATATGCTGTCAAACTTCTGTTATTTTTTATAAAAAACCTGATGTGTCAATTTTCAGTTTAATTAATACAATTACTGTGTTAGGTGCCTTCTGTGGTTATAAGATAAACTTTGCTCAATCTGAGGCCATGCCACTAGATAGCCTGCAACATATACCTAATACTCCTTCTCCATTCCCCTTTTCTTGGTCACCTTCAGTGTTTGTTTACTTGGGTATATTTGCCACACCCAAACATAGTCAGGTTTTTAAGGCTAACTTCATTTCCGTCTGAGAGAATCAGGCTGGATCTTTAGCAATGGAACACACTGCCCATATCCTGACTGGGCCATATTTCACTTCTGAAAATGAATGCTCTCCTTACTTGTTTTATCCTATTCAAATGATTCCTGTTATATTTTCTCACAAAATATTGAAAAACTGAAATAGCTGGTTCAACTCTTTTATGTGGAGAATCCTATTTAAGATGGCAGAGTTATGCCTACCAAGTGCCAAAGGTGGCCTGTAGCTCCCAGTCATTAAAACAAATCAGTTAAGTGCCCACCTACGATCTATAGCTGATTGGGTGTGCAATGATTCTTCTTCAATTTGAATTGAAATTGAAACCTCACAATCAAAATGTCCCTTACAAAATGTGTTGCTCTTTAAGAATATAAAATCAATCAGTATTGTGAAAACTCAATATCAATCAATACAGTCAAGTTATGGAACTTTGTTTGGTGCATTGAGGAGAAATCAGGGATGGCTTCTGCATTCCAATTTCTGACAACCCGGACTTCTTACCAGGCATTATAGATTATAGTTTTACACTATAAGTGTCAAGAGGAATTGTTAATATTAGTAATTTATTTGATGGTTCCACACATGGTTCTCCCAGCCATCAAAGCAAATTTGGAACAGGTTTCTCTGCTCTGTGTCCTTAGAGCAAGAGGGACATAGGCAGTCTTACTCATTGCTTGTGGTTCCACCTCAGGCTACAAAGGTACTCCCTTTTATCTTTTTTTCCTTTTTCTGTTTATGCTCCCTTTTTTATATCTGGTGCTATAAAAGAAGAAAAGTTAATAAACTTGGTAAAAAAGTTCCATATTAAGTGGTAAATGTACAATCAGTCTCAGATTGTCATTCAGAATTACAGGTACAGTACTCAACAATACACTTACTGCATGAGGGCTGGATCTTCTAGTTTGTCCATTCATGCAGTAGTCAGATACACACATCATATGCAGTCTTACCATTAGGATTACCATTATGTCTGTACTGCTGGTCTAAAACACATAAACCATAGACAGCTTTTTTTATCAATAGTCACGGTAAATAACATTGATAAAACAGTATAAAACAAACACTCAGAACACGTGGTAAATTATCCCAAATGCATATTATGTAGCTGCGTCAGCATGCATGGGCTGCAAAGGAACAGGTAAAGCTTGTAAAGAGATACAACATTTCAGCTGTACTGCCTTCTACGGGTGACACAATCTTTCTCCAATCTTTTAATTATAGTCTGTTTTATTAGAGTCATTGTCAATCAAGTTAGCCCTGACTAACAGAATTATAAGAAGCTGCTTAAATTACAAAGACTTTCAAGTTTCTTTACAGTTATTTAAAATTAATCATATTCATCTTTACAAAGAAATCTGGAGGCATGCATACTGTATGCATGTGAGCTGAAGAAGAGGATAACCATGGCACTTTATTATTATCAAATAAATAAGCTCCCGCCTAAATATTTCTTGGGGAAAGAAATCAATACAGTATACAAATAAAGCCTTCTGAGCTCAACCATTTCTTTCTTGTTTATTTATATAAATTCTTAAGAACCTAAACCTCTCAGACAGATTTTGTTTTGATCTCTGCAGTATCTGTAAGCCTGTGTTCAACAGGAGGCAAAAAAAGACATTTTAAAGTCTACCACCACTGATACCAACATAATGCATTTTATTGATTTCCTGTCACTGTGGTATCATCTGCTGCTCTTGCATTAACTTTGCGTGCTAGGACTCTTAAAGAACAGTATATGTCCAGCCAGAAGTAATTGGATAATAAATGATTTAAAGAAAACATACTTCTGTACTGCTTCTCACTATGTAATGTTGGGAACGTGAAGGAGAGGTTGTTGTTTGAGCACGGATCTGGAAATCTATCCATTTACCTATTATCTGGAAGCTGCTTCTTCTTGGTTAAGATTATGACGAACCGAAGCCTGTCCTGAAAGCGAAGGATCCAGACTGCTGCCAGCCTAAGCTTCCGAGCTCCATAAAATGCATTATGTTGGTATCAGTGGTGATAGACTATAAAATATCTTTTTTGTCACAAATACTGCAGTGATCAAGGTGGGACTTTATCCCAGGAAGCCAGTCCACTGCAGGTGATAACTATACAAAAAATTACAGACACTAATTGCCCTAGCTGGCATTTGGAAGATGGGAAGTAGCAGGGGCCCCATGTGGTTCAGGCTAGAATCAAACCCAGAACTAAACACCACACCACCATGATGTCCTATTGTTAACATGTCAATGGTTTTTCCATGTTTGCACTTCTCAAACTGTTGGACCTAGGTTAGTTCAGCACACTCACATCAGTATTTTTTATTTGGTTTTATTAGGTTCTTCTGTTTTTTTTTTAATATTCTGGCTACGTTATATTTGTGTTTCTTCTTTCCTTTGTTTTTATTTTTATTTTTGCCCAGAGCAGTATAATGCATGTCCTGTAATAGCTGAAAAAAAGAATACTGGGGATTTGCTGCAAGGAATTTGTCCTAACTCCCAAAGACATGCTACAATATTTTAAAATGGCAATGTACTGACAAAACAAAGAGCATGGAGAATGGAGAGAACAAGGCTGACTGAATGTATATTGGAATTCTTATTCCCATCGATTACTCAGAACATATGCAGGGCACAACAGACAGCACCACACAATGTAGAATGTACATTGCAAACATAATAAATAATGCAACCAGAACAATAAATATGTTGTAGAGAACAATAAATATGTAGTAGTGAAAAAAATGCAAAAAGTGCATAGTGCATTTGTACGTATTTTAAATTATTTTTTAATTAATGAAAAGAAAATTGAATTGTCTCTATGTAGTCTATATTAAATTGTTCTGAAACACCTAAGGTTAAATAGCAATGACTTGATGTCTTCAATGTATTTGATATGCCCTTATTTTGTTGAGTATCCCATCAAATCTGCTTACATTTGACATTGTCTCTTTGAGTCTTTTTTATTGAAATTATTTTTCCAACATGGTGAATTTCATGACTGATGCTTTCAAAGCTGTGTGTTTTCAGTGAGAAAGTGAGAACTTTACAAAGTATAGTGTTAAATTACATACAGTATTGTGTTTCATAATTGAAACAAGTAATGAGCCTCTTCTGAGAAATCAATAATTCCACTTGATGGAATTTTGTTTATCCTCTGACATTTTTTTTTTATTTTACTGACTTAACATCCAATAAAACATATGGAAAACATATTTGGATATAAAATAACTTTTAAAGTATGACATTAGAACATTATTTTTGCTCAATTTAATTTTGCATTTTGGATGTATTTCTTATTAAACTGATTGTAAAAATTACTTTTATTCCTATATGTTCCTGTTGAACTTATGATAAGGAGTCTAAAAATGAAGTAATAATGATAGCATAACTAATGTATTTTTTAGGAGTGAAGAATTAAGCTTATTGCTTATAATGATTATTATATCACAGAAGATACAGTGAGATAACACACAGCTTTGAAAGCATCAGTCATGAAATTCATCATGTTGGAAAAATAATTTGCATAAAAAAGACTCAAAGAGACAATGTCAAATGTACTGTATGCAGATTTGATGGGATACTTAACAAAAAATAATAAAATAAAATGGGCGGAGTGGTGGCTGTGACTGGAAGGTTGCCGGTTCAAATCCCGTGGCTGGCAGAGGAATCCTACTTCATTGGGCCCCTGAGCAAGGCCCTTAACCCCAACTGCTCCAGGGGTGCCATATAATGGCTGACCCTGCGCTCTGACCCCAAGCTTCTCTCCCTGTCTGTGTCTCCATGGAGAAAAGCTGGGGTATGCGAAAAGACGAATCCCTAATGCAAGAAATTGTATAGGGTTAATAAAGAAACATTATTATTATTATTATTATTATTATTATTATTATTATTATTATTATTATTATTATTATTATTATTATTATTATAAAAGTAGCCAGGTCAAAAATACTCTTTAAGAAAAGTAAAGGAAGCAAAGGATATCTGTAAGAAGAAATAGATTGTGGATTGTGGAAGCATGTATATCTCAGGAATATTGGGTGCAAGGCAGGATACACGCTGGATGGAACACAAGTCCTTTGCATGGACACAAACATGCGCACACTCACACCAAGTCCAATTTTCCCACAAACCTACTAACCTTCCAGTATACCTTTTGACTGTGGGATAAAATTGAAGCACTGGGTACAAACCCACAAGAAAATAGGAAGAACATATAAACTCCACACATATTGTACCCCAGGAATTCAAGCCGGACCCCAGCACTGCAAGGCAGCAATGCTAACCATTGCACCACCATGCCGCCCAAATTACAATTTCAATATATAAATACTATTTAATCATTTATAGCTACTTTATTTTTTTTAACAATACAATAAATCACTGTAATCTTTACCTTTACCATAGAGTTCTAGATATGGTACTCCTTGTGTATTCTCTTAGATTTCAAATAAATTTTATGACACTTGGGAGAGTAAATTTCTCTAGCTTCAAACAAGAAGGGTATGTTTCTGTCTGTGTAGTGTAGTTTGTATCTTCTCATTGTTAATAAACATTTGTTTAACGAAGTGTGCCTGGATTATTACTCCTTTTAAAAAAAAGTTGTACCAGAGAATTAAAAATCCTCTAATTATACCATCCTCTTGGGTATATTCTCGAGAAATCATTTACAAGTCAGAGGTTATGAATATTTATTTTACTTATTGACTAAACTGTTCGGTCAATTCCTGATTTTCACCATTTCCATAACCCCCCTTTTGTATCAATATGAATGCCTATATAAAAATGTAGAAGTATACTGAGAGCCATTAAATCTAATGGTTCCAAAATATCGATACCAATATCATTTGTTGTGTTTTTAATGCCTATCAGTATATTTTTCACATAGATAATGCTCAGAAAACTAATGAATCTGTGACACCTTGTGCCCTAGTGTTTACTTTTTGTAGTCATTTATAATGGTCATGTTCCTATGTCTCTACAGTCTGTAACCTAGTTCACTGAAGTTTATAGTTGACTCATTTAATGCAGGGCAGAGAAGATTAAATTTCCTACAAGGCAATTGGAAGGAAGTTAGATAACTAGTTGAAGCCCTAGGTTATGAGGCACAGCTGTTTTCAGTTCAGGCTGCATCTCATAGTACAAAAGGATAGGGCAAAAACAGCTCTGGGCCTTTGTCGAGATAGACTTCTGCTGCAGTTCTGTTTGCTGTGAAAGGATCAGGCTGTGCAGATCGAACACTTGGCCTTGACTCACATAAGCTAAACACACTAATAATAATGAGAAAAAGAAGTTATTGACAGGGAGCACATGACAAACAGAGGACAGCTGGAACAAAAAGGAGTAGAACCAGGAGGAAGAGCACAAGATGTTCCTGACAGGGTTACTGAGATATGATAATGAATAGATACTCAGTCCAGACACACCCTGAGTTTTACCTTTGCATTTACCTGCAAATTTGCTCATCTCTCTGTCAGTTCCTGGGAAATTGTCTTTAATTAGTGTGCTCCATACAAATAATAAACCACTCAAAATGGGAAAACTGGGGAAAGAGGAATACGGTTCCCTATTAACACTACAAAATCCTGATCTGAGATTTTGAGAGGGCATAGGCAATGCAAGCACAGAGATGGATTTATAATGAATCATTGAATACAAGCTTTGAGTATCAGCAATTTTTAGAAATCCTATGTTATTTTGGTGTATTATTATTACAACTATTATTACAACTTTGATCATTATAGTTTATTTTGGGTGAGAAGAAACCAAGATTGTCATGTAGCAGTCTTTATTCCACAATAATCAGATTATTCAAGAGGTGATCAAAAAAGTAAGTTATCCTTCAGATGCCTATAGGAAGTGCTGTAGTAGCTTATCCGTCACATTTAATTAACTCATTGCCATGTGATTTTCAACATTAGCTGGATATTTGTTTTCTTGTCATTTATAAAGCTAATGTCATACCAACAATATTAGGTTTTGTGTTGTCCCTCACCCACTTCTAATTGAATAGGTTTGCTTAAATGAGCAGGAGATTACGTTTTTACAACATGGTAAAAAAAATATATATATACTTTGAAAGATTAATAACAAAATTATGAGAAAAATGCAGTTCTAACAAAAATGTTTTAAGACATGCATCTTTTTCATTTTCTCAATTCTTTAGTTAGAATGTGAAACCAGTGACATCTCATTTAAAATAGATGTTTGGTAGGCAATGAAATGCTTTACATTATGGAGACTTTAAAAAAAGTTCAGGAAGAGGAAAAACTATAATCTTCCACCTACCTACAAATAAATACCATACTTTTCGATTATGTGTTTCAGATTTGCATCCTTCCTCCTGCTTCATCTTTTCCCTTACAGCAGCTCACTGTTTCATCCTTCATTAAAGGGTGGATCAGGGCTCTAACACCTCTGTCCTTACAGATGAGTTGCTGGTCTCCTCAGCCAGGTGAGTTAACCCAGGAAAGCTCACTATTTGAGCTGTCCTTCAACTTCTGAAATGATCTACTGAAATGGTTCTTACACAAAATAAAAATTCCTCTGGTTGGGTATCAGAGGAAGTCCATCTCTACCACTGCCTCAGATTTTGAGACTAGAGTGAAATGTTATGCACATATTTGGAAACATATTTATGCACATATGTGTCTCACTAATTACAAATATAAGTAAGCAGTTTAGAAAAAGTGCTCTATGTAAGGCAGGGGTAGGCAGAATATTGTGTTTTTCTTGTTAATCGAAAAAGTATGTCAAATGTCCTGCCTATGATTCTCATTTCTGAATAAGTGTTGAATAAAGAGTTGTTTTAGAATATATTCTAAAACAATCAGCTCAATTAAAATAAAATATGCTGTTTATTTTATTATAATAAATTAAACAATTTAAGTACATTTTTTTCATTTACTATTTCTTTACATTGTTGAGGTTTGAGTGAGAATAATAAACCAGACTGCATTAGTTTCTTCAGCTCAAAGCAATTTCAAGGTGAAATTGCTGGTGTGTACAAGGCACATATAAATTGTTATCTATTGTTTAATTTGTCACAGCTTTTTTTGAACTGTGACCTGTTTGGCAATACCCTTGATATATATATTAAGATAACCATTATTACCACACACAATGTTTTTTTCTGGAAATAAAAGCTAATGATGTTGGGTTTAGCATTCAGCTAATTAGAATTCTATAAATAGGTTTTGGTGATATATGTGGTGTCAGAATTCCAGTGCTAGGGGAGGACCAAAAAGGCAGCAGCGATCAATACTGAGTTCTGAATGCATGACATTGCATATTCATTTAATGAACCCATGCTTTTATCTGTTAATTACAGCCAGGCTCTAAATTAACATTTGTTGGCAGTGTTGGATGAATTTCCAGGTTGTCCTGTAAAAGCATGTTTATTTAATTTATACTCACAAAATGTTGGTGATTTTCATTTTTAAATATTTTTACAGCACGAAATAGTGCAAGATTTTTTCAAAAAAGATGCTATACCTAATTTGATAAATCGATAGTATTTTAGAGACACTTTAACTTTGCGTGTCAAGGTGAGGAAAAGTAACACCCTGTAAACCTATGAATTTTAAAGTGATCAAAATCTATATACTATGTTTTTTTCAAAAATAACTTGTCCTCTAAAATACTTTTCCATCCTCATTTAGTAACAACCTCTGCATTTTAACTTTATAAATTCTGTATGCTACATTAATCCACAACCCACAACTAAAAATAACTGATATTGTAACAGATTATATGTTGAACTACCTACAAGCAGTAGACAAATAATGGAAACACTAATGTAAAGTAACTTAATAGGGTATCACCATCTTTGCCAATATGGCCTGTATCACTGTGACGGAGTGCTTGTTATTTTTTCTTTCTTTCTGAATGTGAAATACTCCAATACTTCCCCCTACCCTTCTGGTATGTTTGAGAGAGTGTATGTGATACGAATGAAGTGTAAACGATACTTACCCTTTTGGTGTTTCCCAAAAATCACTGCAGTGTTTTCCCCATTTGGATTATTTGTATTGTTTTGTGTTGATCAAGATGGCCACCAGTCACCTTTCCTGTTTGTAGTATCACATAAATTATCTTAAAGGGAAAGGTTACTGGTGAGGCAACTATAAATAACCGATATAAGATTAGTTGTTTTGTTTAAGTGAATATATCACAGTTGCATGACTCTGTTAAAAGTTAGAAGTTATTTTGAGATGGTTAAATACTTTATTTTGATCAATCTGCTCATCTCTGTTAAAAATGTGAGTGAGTCCCTTTAAGAGGATGGTCCTTAGAAGAGGAGGGGCTATAAAAGAGACTGGGAGAGCTCAGTATAGAGGAGGGTGCCTTGGAGGAAAGGTGTGTTGTTTGCATTTGAAGACTGCTGTGTGGAAGTTTCTTTTCTTTTCTTTTGAGCCAAACCTGGTCACTTGGCCGGTGACAATCACCCATGGTATACAGTACACCAACATTTGTAATTCTGCAAGAGGAATACAGTACCGTTCTTACTCCAAGAAAGTCAATCAGCTCACTCCTGGTTGAGTGAAGTCAAAAATGCTGTCTCGGGGGTCATTCTAAATATCCTATAAATGCTCAGTGTGGTTCAGAAGACTATGATATATGGATAACAACACTGTTGTGCTCATCAACTGTTGGTTGGCGATATGTGTTCTGTGGATGAGGGTATTGACATTCTGGAATCTACCTGTCCTGACAGAGAAGAAATGCTGCTACATGGAGTGATGTTGATCATTCAGTACTAGGGTAGCAATTAACATTGACCTTGCCATCTAAGAAAAATATGGCACCCAAGCCATACCACACAAATGTGCCCCAAAATATTAAGGAATCTTCACTGTTGGTACCCAGAGCTTAGGGATTTACAGTTCTTCAGGCTAGTGCCACATGTGCACTTCTCTTTTGTCAGGAATATCAGAAATATCACAATTCTGGAGTATGTGCTTCCATCCACAGTTGCCCTTTGCTACTTATTGTTTTATGATGTTGACATCAAATTAAAGCACTCCTACAATTTTCCTTTTTTCAATGTTACTCATGTCTTCACTTCCAGCCAAGCTTACCAGAAAAAAAGCTTGCAAACAGGCCTGTCCAGCATTTTATGTGTAACCTAAGAATGCTGACGTGTTGTTTGCTTAAATTGCTGAAAAATGTGCACCTGGCACTGCGCGGTTTTCATCTCTCTCTCTCTCTCTTCGGGAGTGCTGGCTGTGCCGAATTAAACCGGTTTCACAGGTATTTTCAAAGTAGAATAGGGCGAGTCTTCCAATGAAAGACACTCCACCTTCCCCCACTGACACACGTTTTCTTAGAAAAACAGATTCACAACGCAAAGCTGTGTCAGTCTTCTGTGTAAAAAAAAATAGGTTTGAACACCATGGGTGCTGTTTTTAATAAGCTGCTGAGTAAAAAATAGGTATTTTCCTGCCGTCAGCAGTTTTGTGTATATAGTTGACCCTTACCTGAATGAAAACAGGACATAAAGAAAGGGTTTCAGAAATCATGTGTATCCTGTCTACAATGTCCTGTCTACATTTGGACTGTGGACCAGGAGGAACAATATTTAGTTCCACTGTATAATTGTATATAGTGACAAATAAACATGAACTTGAACTATATACAGTATGAGACCGTATGGTTTCAAAGCCATAATGAACCGCCTGGCTGCAGCATGCTACTTTACAGTCCATGAACGTTCCATTATCCATTTTAGCTGCTTAGTTACACGATTCCGTACTAATTTTACTATCAAGTGGTATTAAATCAGTACAAATTTCTTTTACAATAACAGCAAGTGGTGTTCTTATTAGGTATTCTTAGAAAAGGATAAAACGTTATACGTAATTTTTTATAAAGTGCAGTATATAAACTGTATGTAAACTGTATGTAATGCCTGAACAAGGACATTAAAACCATAACCCACTGCGTGTTACCAAGTTAAAGACTTTGATGCATAAAATATTTATGAAGAGGGTGGAATACTGTTGTGTACGTTTTAATATTTAGCTATCACTACCATCTACTGTGTGTACATTAGGTATGTATTACATTACAGTACTGTTATTTCCCTTTGGATTTTCTCTATGTGAATTAAAACATGAAAGAGGCACATCACGTTCACAAGCTCCACTGTATAATAACAGTTTAAAATTAATAAAAGTCTGAACAGTGTAAAATTTAAATTCTATAATTGGAAAAAGGGTGTTCCTCAGCACAGAACGGGAATTGAAACCGTAGCCTCTGGACTGTGAACTACTGCATCCTCGCAAATTCTGAATGGCTGGATCTGTAGCAGAAACAGACACATCAAAATATTTCCAAAGTAATCATGAGTGAATGAGTAAAAGAAATTGATGCAGGTGTTTACAAAGAAATTGAGTATGGTATTTCTATCAACTATATATAATATTATATTTCAATCCTCAAATTAATACCATTATTATTTTTTTTAGTTATGCGATTCCATATTAATATCCCCTATTGAAAGGATTCTAAAAGAACACATTTTACTGCAATAATGACAGCAAGTATTCATAGAAATGGTTTAAACATTATAGCTTTTTATAAAGTATATAAACTTTTAATATAGTCAGAATGAGCATGTCAAAACTTTTCCAAAATAACCACAGTAAGTGACCAAGTTAAATACTGTTGTGTATTTATTTTAATTTAAGCTACCACTACCAGCCATATACAGTATTTATAATATATTTATATTTGTAAATTAATATTGTTTATGATGTTCAGAGATGTTGTGCTCCTGTTATTTTTATTACATATTAGTATTCCATAATAAGCAGATGTAAACATGCAGAATAAAGAGATTAAATGAAGCAATTATTCACTAACATCTAATGTACCACAAATGCCATCTATTGATCATCATTTGCCACTGAATTAAATACGTTAACCAGATTTGAAAGACATACTGCATGGTCTGAGTGGGTGCATCTGTACATAGACAAATGGCTACACCATAACTACCAGGTTAAATACCTAATCTCCACACCCAGCATCTCAGTCACATAATGGTGGAACTGATAGGAGAGAAGAACAACATTATGGATCTACAATTACAGCAGCAATGCACATATTTTTTGAATTAATATATTAGCTGCATGTAATACACATTGCAATGGAACAAGTAGAGGTTCCATGCTGAAACATGGAAATAAAACAATTCTTTGGCTATTGAGCCCTCTTCTTATGTGTGCCCTACAAAAAAGCTTTGTGGTTTGTATATATCATTGGACAGTAGATCTATGTAATAATGTTATGTAAAATGGTAGTATTGAACATATTTATATACTGTATATTATAGTGATTACTAAAATAAATATTATGGGTTCAGATCTGTGGTGAATCACTGCTGTCATACTCTTGACCAAGGTACCTCACTCATATTGCTCTAATAACTTGTTCTCAATTGACGTATCTTTTTAAATAAAATACATAAAATGGCCAGGAACAAATTTAATTAATTTTGTCAAAATACAGTTTGTGATTAATGGTGGTTCAGATTCCTAAATTTGAAACAAAGGCCTAATCAAGAATACATTTTATCTGTCTGTCACTGTGAGCTATGCCACCGATAGCCTGTTTCACATGTGATGAAAGTGTGTTTGTACAGAGTTTAAGATTTCATGCCTGCATACCTGGGATGCATTTTTTCTTACTGTAAGTTCTCATTGATAGAGGAGCACATTTTTTTCTGTGTGAGCCAATCACTTCTTTTGTATGCAATCTCTCCTATCTTCACTGGTATGACTAAATTAAAAAGTTTATATCTGTTTTCAAAAATTATTAATGACAATATTAACAATTTGTAAGTAGCCAATTAAAATGAAAATTTCACCACCACCGGAGGAACATACCTTTGCCAGGGCTGATGTGAGAGAGCAAAAGGGGTGCTGTTCTTTAATTATTTACAGTCTCTCTTTTATTTTTCTTAGGGAGTGTCGTGTTGGAGGAGGCAGAAAGCTGGGGATTCAACCGTAAATAAAGATTCAGTTGAAAATATAAGTCTCGTATCATTAAACCTGGTACAACATACTGCATGAGTTTATAAATTAGCTTTTCATATTTTACAAATATAGCTCAAAGTTTGCCTTTGCAAGTGCATACAGTATCTATGTTTTATGTTTACATCAGTAAAGATTTTAAAAGATATTATCATTAAAAGTTCATCGGAAAAGCTGTTTTTGTCCCCAAAAATATAAAAATGCGACTGATAATAGTAACAGTAGTAAAATCATAGTCACATCCTCTGTTTGAAAATGCTCATTATTTGGGTAATGAGTTATGTTTACAGGAAAGTTTAAAAACTTTAATTTTCTTAAGTTGTTTCATTTTTATTTTTCAATACATGCATATGTTGCATTCCTTCTTGCTTGTTCTTGTATCTTTAGTCTGAAAATGTCAGAGTTAAAATGAAAAGTGTGATATTAATGAAACTTGCATAAGTACTCTATACCAGAAAAGTAAATGACTTCCTATACACAGCTACTATGAAATTGTAGCATATCTGCCACCAGAAGGGGGAGCTGAACTCACTTCAAACTTCATCAAGCAAATATCAAAATCAACACTATTTGCATGTCTCTTCATTGATGAGGAGTGGATTTCCAGACAATGACAGTAAATATGCCTGTGGCTTTTCTCAGTCAGTGCTCTGAGTAATTAATGAGTTAATTTGAAGATTTTAAAGATCATAACACAGAAGAAGAAAACATGCTTTTCATCTACTGTTTGCATTTTTATTACAAAATGCATTTTTATTACTATAATGTATTGTAGGAGTTGTGTGAATTTACTGTCAATTTATTATTAATAGTTAATTATCTTGATACCTGCTAAAGCTTAAGAAAGAAATACACTAAACATACTTAAGACTCCTTTTTTCATAATTAAATACTGTTACTTACATTAATTAAATGTATATGTGTTAGGATAACAATCAAATTTTCAGGAATTATACTCATCCACAACTATGGATTCTAACTATTGAGCTGACAACGTGTGTCAAAGCATTATCCAATCTGTGCCCTGCTGACTCAATGATAATCCAGTCCTGGTGCGGCTTGAAGTATTAGAAAGAGAGTTCTACTCTAATCTTTCACTGACAATTCTTTCTAGTGGGAAATCTGGCATTGAATGAACTAGGACAGTCTTCTGCACAAGGGTTACTGTGAGTCACAAATAGGGAGAAACTCAGTTTTCTCCTGGCGCTGCAGCTACTTTTGAATAATGAGCTATTCAGGTGTGTCAGTGAAAGTCAAACCATGTTGATCTGGTGATTAGGCAGATGCTCAGTGGTAGCTACCAACTTAGTCCGGATCACGGTCACCGAGGACCACTCCTGTCTCCCCAGATGACACTTTTTATTTTTAAAGATAAACGCGAGATAAACAACGTTTGTTTGAAACCGCTCCACAAATTTTCTCACATGCACGGATTCTCAAATATCACCACAACAAAACCATAAAGTTTGTTTCCACAGACATGACACTATTATGCAATAAACCAATAAATTAATGAACTAGCAGAATCCCAATAAAAACACACGGCAACCCAGCAAGCACAGCATGTCAATATCATACATTTTTACCAACAAAACCGCAAAAGCAAAAACCAGCAAATATATATATATATCCCATGTTTTTACCTTATTCTGGAGCATGATACAGTGCCTTGCGAAAGTATTCGGCCCCCTTGAACTTTTCAACCTTTTGCCACATTTCAGGCTTCAAACATAAAGATATAATTTTTTTATTTTATGTGAAGAATCACCAACAAGTGGGACACAATTGTGAAGTGGAACGAAATCTATTGGATTTTTGAAACTTTTTTAACTAATAAAAAAATGAAAAGTGGGGCGTGCAAAATTATTCGGCCCCCTTGCGTTAATACTTTGTAGAGCCACCTTTTGCTGCGATTACAGCTGCAAGTCGCTTGGGGTATGTCTCTATCAGTTTTGCACATCGAGAGACTGAAATTCTTGCCCATTCTTCCTTGCAAAACAGCTCGAGCTCAGTGAGGTTGGATGGAGAGCGTTTGTGAACAGCAGTTTTCAGCTCTTTCCACAGATTCTCGATTGGATTCAGGTCTGGACTTTGACTTGGCCATTCAAACACCTGGATACGTTTATTTGTGAACCATTCCTTTGTAGATTTTGCTGTATGTTTGGGATCATTGTCTTGTTGGAAGATAAATCTCCGTCCCAGTTTCAGGTCTTTTGCAGACTCCAACAGGTTTTCATCCAGAATGGTCCTGTATTTGGCTGCATCCATCTTCCCCTCAATTTTAACCATCTTCCCTGTCCCTGCTGAAGAAAAGCAGGCCCAAACCATGCTGCTGCCACCACCATGTTTGACAGTGGGGATGGTGTGTTGAGGGTGATGAGCTGTGTTGCTTTTACGCCAAACATATCGTTTTGCATTGTGGCCAAAAAGTTCGATTTTGGTTTCATCTGACCAGAGCACCTTCTTCCACATGTTTGGGGTGTCTCCCAGGTGGCTTGTGGCAAACTTTAGACGAGACTTTTTATGGATATCTTTGAGAAATGGCTTTCTTCTTGCCACTCTTCCATAAAGGCCAGATTTGTGCAGTGTAAGACTGATTGTTGTCCTATGGACAGACTCTACCACCTCAGCTGTAGTTCTCTGCAGTTCATCCAGAGTGATCATGGGCCTCTTGGCTGCATCTCTGATCAGTCTTCTCCTTGTCTGAGCTGAAAGTTTAGAGGGACGGCCAGGTCTTGGTAGATTTGCAGTGGTCTGATACTCCTTCCATTTCAAGATGATCGCTTGCACAGTGCTCCTTGGGATGTTTGAAGCTTGGGAAATCTTTTTGTATCCAAATCCGGCTTTAAACTTCTCCACAACAGTATTACGGACCTGCCTGGTGTGTTCCTTGGTCTTCATGATGCTCTCTGCGCTTTCAACAGAACCTTGAGACTATCACAGAGCAGGTGCATTTATACAGAGACTTGATTACACACAGGTGGATTCTATTTATCACCATCAGTCATTTAGGACAACATTGGATCATTCAGAGATCCTCGCTGAACTTCTGGAGTGAGTTTGCTGCACTGAAAGTAAAGGGGCCGAATAATTTTGCACGCCCCACTTTTCATTTTTTTATTAGTTAAAAAAGTTTCAAAAATCCAATAGATTTCGTTCCACTTCACAATTGTGTCCCACTTGTTGGTGATTCTTCACATAAAATAAAAAATTTATATCTTTATGTTTGAAGCCTGAAATGTGGCAAAAGGTTGAAAAGTTCAAGGGGGCCGAATACTTTCGCAAGGCACTGTATATATCCAAAATAACCCAGACTAGTTTATCTCAAGAGCTAGAGACTAGTAAAAGTTACTGATTACGTAGTAAATGTTTGAAGGACGAGCGCCAGAAATAAGGCGATTTGATTGGTAAAAACCGCTGTCATTCATTGTATTTTCAGCCATTCAGAGCCCTTAGGGGGTGAGACTTCCTCTGGAAGCTTCAGGCTGCATTTTTAGCTGTCAATCATTGACTCAGAAGGGGTAATCAATCAGTTTTTTATCAGTTTCTTATCAGTGCTCCTTTTTTCACACCAGAAGGCAACTCTGAGGTTTTTTATCATTGCATAACAGCAGATAAAGGTTCTCTAGCAGTGTCTTAAGGTTTTTATAGCAATTGCAATGGTTTTTATTCTTATTATTTTCAATATTTTTATGATTTTTTATTAAAGGGTTAAATTTCATTCCAGGTCCAGTCTTCACAAAACATGATGTAGAATTTTTTCTAATTGATCAATTTGTCCCAAATTTTTATCCAAGCTAGTAGCCACCTAGAACAAGGTTTTCAAATCATTCCCAGGCCCTTGACATGCATATAGTTGAAAAATCTGACCTCTGAAGACCAAAAAAAAATGTTCTCCATCTGTTTTTTGGGTTTTTTTTTCATATGTTTGTCTGCTGAGTGGACACATTAAGAAATATAAGAAATTTGACTATTCACACTCAAATCCAAGGGGGTTAGCTTCAATTTAAGACCTGAACCAGGCTCCTGCTATGTTCTGCTGCAGAGATATAACAAATGTTTAAGGGGGAGGAAATTCCAGGCGGACATTGGCTAAATATGTCACTGGTAGTAAAAGGCTACCTGGTCATGAAGTTTTGCTGTAAGTTAGAACTCAGGCAGAATTCGGTCTTATGTATGCACTCTAACTGGGTGGTTTAGCCAACAAGTTTAAGTCCCGAAGTTTAGAAAAAAGTTTTGGCAGTGACAAGATTCTGCTGTCAACCAGACAAGTTGATTCGGCGGAGAGAAGCAAGTTAGGAGAGGCATGCAGTGGTTTTTAACAGGGAAAATTCCGGCTGGTGATTGGTTAGGAAGTCACCAGATGGTGAGGGTCTCAATGTCTTGCAGGTCCTTGATTGGTCAGTCAACTTTAGGAATGACTGACATGACCTGTGAGTTTAAGATCATTGTCCAGATGTGTCCATGGCCCTCTGCTAGGCATCCAAGCGCCAGCGGTGATCGTCCGTAATGGGGAGTGCTGGTACTGGGTTGTGTCACTGCCCTGGAAAATTACATTCCTTACGTTCCCACATGCAAAGGCCACAAAGATCATTATGTGGCTGAGCTCACAGAGAAGAGCCTCACTTGAGACTCAGCAACACCTAAATCTGTAATTTAGTAAGCATTGATGTTAAAGTACCATATTATTATTATTGTGCTGGTGTTCAAATGTTTAATTTAATTAAGCATTTAAACATTAATTCATTAATTTACTAATAAATTAAACTTCATGAAATTCAGAAACCATATATTTTTAAGATTTCAGAGCAACAGAAAAAATGCTCTATCCAGTTGCAAGGCTCAGACTTCTACTACCCAGCACCTTTATTTATTTGGTATTTATTTTCCTTTCATTTTGCTCTGTTCAAATGTCTGAACAGACAGAACTAGAAAAATTGCAACAAATGTTTTTAACAGTTTTAGAATGCTTAAAGAAAAGCTTTGTGCTTCTTTCACAAACCCAGAAGCATGTGTTTCAATATTTAATATAATGTTGCCCACAATTCTGAGAGCCTGGACACCAAACAACCATTCAAACTGACAGAACCTTGCATGTAACCAGCAAGATTTTAATTTCCTGTGCTTATCTCTTGAATATATTAAATAAAGAAGTAAATTAGTGTCACAGGCAAGTTAATTATGGTATAATAACGAGGCCAAAAGAAAGATATAAAGAGTATACTTAATCTTTTGTACATACTGTGAATTAAAGTAAACAAAAATAATTTCCAAAGTTAGCTTTGATTAACTGACAGTCGTTATCCAAGACAACTCTAGGGATTTTTAAATGAGAAGGTTTCACCATCTGTTATTTTCATACTGCTGCATACAGTTTAACTTTCATGAATTATATTACTTTTTCTGATTTTCTGCTCAGATTGTAATTCTAGGTTACTAATGCAACACAAATATTATACATTTCATTAACTGTTGAATGTAACAGAAAACATAATTCTGAAAATCATTTTCATTGATGTTGTTATTTTTCTATTGCTTTATTAGGTATTCTATAGCATGCTCTTAAAAAGCCACTATTTAAGAAATGTAACCTATCTACACTACCCTACCACCATCTGAAAACAATAAGTCTCTCTGCCTTTACTGCCAATATTAAAATATCAAATAGATTTTCGCATATTCTGTTACAGTGGAAATATGGTGTCATCAAGTATGATGTCACAAAGCCAACAACTAGTGATATTGTACAGATGTAGCCATTCAGAATGCTCGGTAAAACTCTGTAACACGGGAATTGGGCTGCAGGTTGATTTTATAGCCAAAAATGATCGACAGGTGACACTTGTGGTGCATTAGATGTTAGTGCAATATTTGCTTAATTTAATGTCTCTACCGTGATTGTTTAAATCCACTTAAAAGGGGATATTAATATGGAATTATACAACAAATCAACTTTTGGAAGCTGAGCATAAAAATAACAGGAGCATAACATCTATGAACATCATAACAATATTAATTTAGGAATATTAATACATTATACATACTGTATATGGCTGGTAGTGGCAGCTAAAATAAAAAAATTACACAACAGTATTCCATCTTCTTCGTAAACATTTTATGATATTTTACTCAATCACTTACTGTTTTTATTTTGGAAAAGTTTTGACGTGCTCGTTCTAACTATATTAAGTTTTTTAACCTTTTCTATGAATACTTGCTGTTATTTCAGTAAAAAGATGTGTACCTTTTAAAAATCTGTTTAATAGGGAATATAATATGGAATCGCTTAGCTAAAGAAATTAATAACTATATTAATTTAAGAATATAAATATAATATATTGATATAACTGGTAGTATGACTGTATTCCACTTTCTTTGTATTGTAACTTGTCTGTTTCTGCACTGTTCTTAAGTGACATTTTGGTATAAAGGATTTGTGCATGCTAATTAACTCAGAGATCTGTGTTTGATTACCGGTTCTTTTAAAAAATAAACACTTCTTTTTTCAGAATAAAATTGTAAATATTATCTACTCTATATTTACATTTTATTTTTATATATCATGATGTGTTCAATGTTAAATGATGTGAATAAATTAAAAATATGAATGAGTAAATGTGAATACTGTCTACAGTGGAAGTAAAAACCAGTTCAAACAATTTAATTAAATTCAAAATACTGCATCCTGGTGGGACAATTTAAGACAAGACCGCTGAAACTGAACTATAATAATGTACCTGATCATTATTTACAATATTAATTTATCAATAATAATAATTTCAAACTCGTATTTTGTTCAGGTTATTTGTGTTCTCTGGTTTTCATAACCTTTGCTTTCTTATTAAAATGTCTATTTATGAGACACAATGTTTCAGATGTTAATAACTTTGTTAACAAATGACACAGAGCCTTCAAACGACAGGTATTTTAAAGAGGGTGATTTGTGAAAAAAATCACAACTTTTATTTAAGCAACATCTAGTACCTGGATTCATTTTTAGAAACCTTATTTTAAATAAAGCGGGTCCCAGGTGTAAGCGACTTCATAACGTGAGAACGCATTATGCTAATTTTGTATGCATCAGTTGAAGCCTTCTGAAGTCTCTAAAAAAAATGTAACATAATACCGAAGGGGCAACTGATTCGTTTAATGTTTTAAAGAAAATCAAAATGTGTCCCTGTCTACATTAGACATTACATGACTTTAAAAGCTATAAAAACAAGTTTAGATAAGAATTAAAAAACACCTTTTATGCATGAAAAACAGCTGATTTTTCTTCCTTGTGATCAGCTTAGAATCTTTGTATAAGTAGCACTGCATACACAGGACTTTTTTCTCCCAGTGAGGATTTTTTAAGCCCGACGCGCCACACGTACATAATCATACCCACTGATGCAGATATACTGAAACAGTAGCGTAGACAGGTCAATGAACTGGAGTGTGGTTGTATAACGTATAAATATATGATATGTGTATACAGTCTGATACTGTATGGTTTTAAGGCCAGTACAATACAATAAGTGAAACATTTTTATAATCAAAATTTACTCAATGCTGAAATTTGCACTAAGGTGAAATATCTAAATGCAGAAGTAAACCTGAAAAAAGCACATTGCGTTCCCACCACAGCATAATAATAAACTTTTTATTATTTATATAAATAATAAAAATAATATATATAATATATTTATATATTATTTCAAACGAAGTATTAGTAAATAAAAATGATATTAATTTAATATTATACATATTGTACTACACAATATGAAATCAATAAAAGTCTAAACAGTATCCAACTTGAATTTTGTAATTGGAAAAAGATTGTCCCTCAGCATTAACCGGAATTGGAAACCGTCGTTAGCTGGTGACAGCCCAAATGCTTCACACCACAGTAAGCATTCTCTGCTCCACCCAGCAGTTTTACAAAGAAGTGGAGTCCAAAAACAGATTAAAAAATCTAGCTGTATTATTTCCAGTGATCAAGTATAAACATAGCTGGCTAGTTAGTCACACCTTGGACTGCAGTGGGTGCAGTCATGTTGTTTGCCAGATTGGTTTAACTGAAAGACCACAAGTCAGATACAGATGCAGACACTTAGAATGCTCATTAGAACTTATTTCCATGTGAGATATATTGCGGCACACTGTGGTGTAAATGGGCTGCGAGTTTCACTGGCAAAAAAGACTGATAGGTGGTACTTGTGGTGCATTAGATGTTATTGAAACAATTGCTTCATTTAATCTGCTTCTCTACTGCACTTCTTTAAGTACATTTAATATGGAATATTATTATGCAATTATGTAACTAAAGGGAAATTTTGGTAGCTGAAAATAAAAATAAGTTGCTGAACATTAATATACTGTGTAGGGGTTTTGTGCATTTACTGGTAAAATTATTAATTGTATCAGTAAGTCACGAAATGATTCTTTGATGGCTATAAGAAAACCAACCTTGCGGAATAACTCAGCAACGCACACACACGGATACTAATACACGGGAATACATTTATTAATATATAAAATGTACATATAAACATAACAGATCTTATAGTGAGTGTTAGCAGAATACAAAAGGTATATTTTCACTAACAAAGAGTTACAAATACCAAGAGAGACATACATTCAGTATACCATTCATTGATTACAACTTCTACACTAGATAACTAAAAGCAAGTACATTACTCATAGGAATTATAGGAACTCATCCAATCTATGTGGATTCAGATCTCCTGCGGACACAAGGGAAAAGCAACAGGCTGTTGCTACATCCAATCGGCGTCCTCTGGCTTGGTGCCAGCCTTTCCTGGTGCAGCTGGAGGTGTGGGAGAAGGGAGGAGAGATTCCTGCTGTGGCATACTGGCAGTGGCTCTCTGAAGACCAACTAGTTAGTCCTGGTTGAACTAGCAGAGTTTGTGCAAATGAAAAATGACTGCGGGTCCAAGCAAGTCACACTATTTAGACGGGAAGAAGACCGGTTTGTTCCTGATGTAGCGCTAGTCCTGAATACTGAAATTCAGCTGTCTACAGCTCCAACTATAGTTCACTCAATGATCAGGCGAGCATTCACGGTGGATTACCTGCGGTTCACTAGCTTGCTGCTAGGCTAACATCGGGCAGATCCTTTGGTTACGCACAGGTAACCTCCGGTCTCAGACACACTGGCCGTCACGTGATTGTCCGAGATGAGTCTGAGAATGTCCTGAAGGGGTACCTTCTGGGCCCTGTGCTGCCTCTTTTATCTGGAGGAACTACGGTCATTTATTGGTTGAAAGTTTCACGGGCATTTGTGACCCACGTGGGGTTACCCTGCCCTTCCAGTTCCTGATTGGCTGATCAAGGTGGAGGATGAGTAATCATGCTCTCTGACCTTAGGGATGGGACTCTCCCTTGGAATCTCCCAGACAGTAAGGTGCAAGAGATGACCATTCATTAGGGTGGCTGGAGAATCTCAGCCTTGGGAGTTCCTTATTAGGAAATGCCATCAGATAGAAAATCACCTTAAATCTGAACCACGCGGAATGACCTCTTTGTGTCCAGCACCACTGAGATGAGGGAGAGAGAGACTGGCAAGGGCGCAGCAAACTTAATTCTTGTACTATTAATAAGCTTTGCAGCTACAACTGGATATACATAATTTTATTGTTTATAGCTGTATTGGAAGTATATTCTACTTTCTTTGTAAACATCTGCATCAAATTATTTTACTCATTAACTTGTTGTTAATTTGGAAATGTTTTTACATTTTGTTGCCATTATTGTTGTAATAGAAAACTAAATGCTCATAGTTTGTCACTTAGTTTGTCCAAACAGAGTAATGCTTTCGTACAGTGTTAAACTGCTCGCCTGTCATCTGGAAGGTCCCAGGTTTGCTTTCCAGTCAAAGCAGAAGTTTTACTTTTAACAAATAAATACTTTTCTCTAATAATAACAACATATACTAGGTATACCACGTTGACATTTTACAAAATGTTAAGCATTTAAATAATATTAATAAAAAATAACATTAATGAGCTAGCAAATGTGAATACTGTTAATGGCAAGAGTAAAAACCAGTTCTACCGGTTTACAAAAACCCTTAAATCAAAACTGCCATTGAGGTTTGTAATTGTGTATATTTTCTTTCAAATACTAATCTTTAATAAAAAAACCTTTAAAAACTATGTATAATATATTTTTATAAGTATAAACTAGAATAAAGTTATATTAAAAAGACAATAAACTACAAACATATACAGTAAGATTAGTGATGTTATGTTGTGTTTCTTCCCCCCTTTTTCCCCATCTTTGTGGACAACAAGTCTAGGACCCCCTACAGAGTTGAAACAGTGAACATGGAGGAGGGGTGCGGCAGACCAACGCACCATACCAGCTTCCATGTCACCATGGAATGATATTCTTGGCTCAGTTTATACTATCTGGATGGGTACATACCTGTTCTGTATTTGGTTAATGTGATATATAGCCTTTATCTCTGGTGGCAGTCCTATGGATCTAGTCAGCCTTTTTGATATATACATAGATGTATACTGAGTGCCGGTAGCAGACTATTGGAAAAACACCTGACTTCCATAAACCAAACTCTGATGATTTTACAATTAGCAGCAAACTTTAGAAAACAATTGCATTACAGTCATGACAAGGAGACTTATTACTGTTTGTTTCATAAAGCTAAGCTAGCATTTTATTATATGAATATATTTATTATGATTCAGTCAGTTACTTTATAAAGTTATTCTGGAAATTGCATCAGATATAACCAAATAAGCATTATTGTTAAGTTTCCACCTATCAAACACACAACATTAAAGAATTTTCCATTAAATTAATTGGCTTTTTGTCACATTATTTTCATTATTATTATCAATTTCCAAAATCTCTTGTTTAAAATATTAGAAAATTTAATAGTTTATTTTAGAACTGTAATGGATTGTGTTGATTTATTTTTTCATCTTTTCTGAAGCAAACTCTTCTTAGAGTCCCTAGCAGTTCACAAAGCTAAGTTCTTAAAATTAACTGCTTGGTCTAAATCAAGTACTGCTATGATTTTTGACCCAAGCCTTATAACATGTGCATACTTGTTAACAGTACTTATAGAACAATCTTTAAAAAATGTCCAAGATTCTTCAGTTCATAAGATGAGAGAAATGAGTCTCTAGAAAAACGTTTACTAAAATGCTAAAAACTAATTTTAAATAAAATCAGAGGGGAAGAATTGGTGTCATGGGGACAAAGTCAGGTTTGTCAGGGAGAGTCACACAAAAAAGGAGACGTGTTTGTCTCCCCACATAGTGACTACTGCTAAATAATGAGATAATCTGGTGTGTCGACAATTGTACAACTGTTTGACTCTGGTAATCAAGCAGATGCATGGTGGCCCTATATGGCCGCAAGGTCTTGGCCACAGGCTAGGCTTCAGGCAGATTTTAGTACTTAAGTACAGACTCACTCTCTAACTCAGTGCTCAGGAAAAAAGTTTGTCCAAAACTTTAGACAACAGTTGTGGTGTAGAGCATGTTAATCATTATACATTGTTGACATATTTTATGAAAGCAAGATTGCTCAGTTGGACAAAAGTATACAACTTACCACCTTTATCATAAATATTTTAATTATGCAGAAATATTTTATGAATCAAAGTCTTTACCGAAGATATTACTAATAATATTAATAATGAATGACCTTGGACAAGCTGTAAACTCAAAGTATTACCCTAGTCCACATTCTTTGTAATCGTCTTTGTAAATGAAAATACTATTTTTTCATTGACAAAAAGTAACACCACAGCATTTCATTGATCCAATCATGTATTCGTTTCCAATCATACAAAGTAAATCTTGAGAATCCCCGATTCACCATGCTTTTCACATGCTCATAAACAATTTAATTTAGGAACATAAACATATTATGTAAACTAAAAAGGAACAAGTAATAGGTTTATTCCATGCTGAAAAAAAGAAAAGTGAGAGAGGCAGGGCAGTAGGCAAAGGTAAAGTAGCGGGAGAACAAAGGTTGGGAGGGAGGAGGAGTGAGAGGAGGGAGCAGAGGACAGAAAGAGAGGCCAATCAAGAGGTGTGAAGTTAGAAGTCAGAATGGGTGCAGAGAGGTGTGAAATGAAACTTCCAATGAATTGAGAAAATTTAAAAGAACAGTAGTCTGTCGTTAAGAGAAGGGAGAATGTATGATCCTAGCTGCAGAATAATTTTGGTTTTGGTGGTCTTTCTGATGTATGAGTTCGGAAAACCGTCTTTGAGAACACAGACGAAGAGATTAGAGTGGTGGTGGCCACTCTATGTTAACTGTAAACTCTATGTAAAAGTATGTAAAGCTGGTCGTGGTAGTATAAAGAAAAAATACACAGCAGTATTTCATTTCTCCCTAAACATTTTAAACAATAAAGTCTTACATGTGGTTATTTCGGAAACATTTTTATGTGCTCCTTCTGTCCATATTACTGTACGTTTATATACTTTGTGAAAATTGATCATTTTAACCTTTTCTGCGAATACGCTTGTTATCGGAGTAAACAAAAGCTTACTTTTAGAATTGGATTAATAGGGAACATCTATCTAAATAATTTAATAACGATATAACTATATTCATATACTGTTGCACAAACAGTAGTATAAGACATTCCACTGATATGTGTATTGTTGTTTCAGTACCTATCACATGAATGCATTGGTAGTGTGATGGCTTAAGTGACTGTCTTATAACCTTGAGGTTGGGTGTTCAAATCCAGCTGTTGCCATGAGTTTTCTTTAAACAAAAACATTTCCTTAAAAAACTAAAATAGCAAATATTATTGGCATTATATTGACATTTAGAAAAGTTTTAGAATTTGTATATGTTGTAAGTGTTAGAAAATGGCAAATATAAATGTAATTCTACTGTTGATCACCTAATATTGCAATACACGTGTGTTGTACCAATTAATGTGGTTGGGTGTACAGTATTACTAAACAGGTTCAGTCTTAGCACTTTCACAATTAAAAAAAAAATCTGCAGCTGCAATATTGATTTAGGTTATGTTTCATTACATTAATTTCTGCCTAAACCCGCACAGAAAAATGTATTTGTTGCCTATGATTTATATATAACATATTTATATTCCTAACTTAATATCCTTTATTATGTTCAGAGGTAATGCTCCTACCATTTTTATGCTCAGCTACCAGAATTTTGCTTTAGTTGCAAAATTCCATGTTAATGTTCCATATTAAGCTGATTTAAACATACACAGTAGAGAGATTAAAATGAAGCAATCATTTCACTAGTATCTAATGCATCTTAGTGCCACC